>NC_068983.1:119662223-119671859 GCF_001194135.2 Octopus bimaculoides | reverse complement strand
TACACACACACACACTCTCTCTCTCTCTCTCTCTTCACCCACACACACACACTCTCTCTCTCTCCTCACACACAGACATGTGCACACACACATTCTCTCTCCCATTCTCCCTTTCTCCTCACACACATACACAAACTCTCTCTCCTTACACACATACACTCCTCACATACACACACACACACATTCTCTTTCTCTCTCTCTCTCTCTATCTCTCTCTCTTTCTCTCTCTCTCTCTCTCTCTCTTTCTCTCTTTCTCAGTCTGCTGTCTTGGACCATTTAAAAGTCATACTTTCAAAAAGTTAATGAGGTTTCAAATACTACAGAAGGTAGAAAAAATACTTAATTCTTTAATTATTTCACATTCAAAATGCTCTATATTTATATATTTAGATATATTCTATGAAACAGACTTGATTTTTATAATGCTAGAACTATACACACACACACACACACACACACACACACACACACACACACACACACACACACACACACACACACACACACACACACATACATACATACAGACAGACATATCATCAGATGAAAAGATGAGTGCATATCAGCAGAAGACCATGCATGATTGTGTTAGCAGAAGGAAAGCTCTAGGATGACAGTAACATTGAATGAATGCAGTCTATCATGGACCAACAACCAGATAGACTCTCACTTTGAAGGGTATGTATTTGAAACCTAATAGAGAGGCAGGAAAAACACTAAAATGTGTTAACATGCTAGCTTTGTAGCATTAACACCAAAGATACCACCCACATAATAAGTTGTCTGGAAATCTCATCACCTTATTATCTACTGATGAGATTGGCTAAGACACTATACGATGTGATTTGTGGGAAGGATGATTCTAGAACCACAGATATAAGAACATATTGTGCAGTAGAGACCATAGCCACTCATAATATGAAAGAGTACTAGTGGAATGACCCTGTGGAAATCACAGTAAAATGCAACCATAATATTCTAGGCTGAGTTCAAATCTCAATGGAGGTCAACTTTACCTTTCATCTCTCTGGAGTCAATAAAATAATGTACCAGTCAAATACTGAAGTTAGTGTTATCAGTTAACCCCCTTCAAAATTGCTGGCCTTATGCCTAAATCAAAAACCCTTATTATTTTGAATGTAATAAACATTGTGTCTATGTTATAGAAACAATTATTATTATTATTTTCATTTGATTTTCAGAATGGATTGAGTTTACACCATATGAAATTGGCATCCCAAAATATGGAACGTACATGAAGGTTGAACATTTTGGTTCTAAGTTTTTTATGGGTAAAATATGTCGTGAACACCCAGAACCACCATTGCACTATCTTCAAGGTAAGACATTCAGGAATTGATAATTACATTGTCATGCCATGTTACCAATATTAGCCAGATTATTCAGTGTATTTAAGGGCAATAGAACAACAAAAATGGTAGAGCATCGGATTAAATGTCTCAGTGCATTTAGTGTTCTCTCTTAAGGTTTGGATTAAAATCTTTGTTTGGATTAATTCTATTAACCACAGCATAAGTATTGCAGTAACTTCAATCAATGTTTATACCAAAACAAAATAAGTGAGATTCTTTTACTTAGTAAAAAATACAAGTTTTCCTAGGTGTGGCATTTTAAATAGTAGAAGTTTGCACCTTCCTAAATGATTGGGTTAATAAGGAATAATAATACCTCACTCTACTCATTGTAATATAGTTTATGTAAATAACTGCATATATGAAAGGAGGGTGTGAAAAAAATTTACTTATCCATTGAAGGAAGCAGGTAAACTGATTGGTTTACTCTGAAGCCTAATTGCCCATATTCAACCTAACTAAAAATATCCTAACTCTTTCTCTGTATGCTGTGTCAATCAGAGCACACACCATTTTTCTATTATTAGATAAGTAATGATTCTTTCATTACAACAGGTGACATTTAAAGAAGAAAAAATGAAAGAAAACAAGTTGTTTCTATAGCCTCCTTTGATCATAATATAAAAGCATTTCTGATCTAGTGCACCTCCAGAAAAGTTTTGCCGATCCCCTGCTATGTTATGTCACTGTTGCTGTGTTGTATTCCCGGATAATATAACGTATCTCTTTATGCATCAGTCATCTTTGATCATTCAGTGAGATTAGTAGCTGATAAGGGGCAGAAATTAACACCTAATTAGTACTGCTCTATGTTTGTGAACAAGACACTGAGCTTTTAAAAATCTCACCCCACCTAACTGTTCCTTCCTGTATGTGTAGCTTGAATGGAGTAGGTTCCTATCTACTATCTTGTCTCTGTAAAATAAAAAATGGGTAAGATGAAATTATTAATTGAAATCAGTTCTGGCACTTTATAAATATGGTTTGTCTCCCATTTCTCTTATACATATCTTTATTTGGTTCCATCCTAAGACATTAAGATATCTTGTTCTTTAGAAATAATTTCAGGCTTACAATTTGAGACCCACAGTGAACACTGTGGGTCTCAAAAATTTCCTAAAAATTTTTAATTTAACACATTTGTGAACCATTAAGTGACTGAGGTTTTTGAGATAATCTTTATCGTCATGATTTACTTAATTTTTGTTTACATAAGCATTAATTAATTATTATTATTTGAGATACTGTGTCACCAAAAACTGTCTTTAGATTCACTTGTTCCACATGCATTGTAGGCTTAATCCAGCATTCAATTTAAAGCTCTTCCCTGACAAATGCCAGATTTAGACTTAGTTAGGTTTTAAGCTTTATAAAGCTTGGAAGCCTCTTTACAAAAATTATACAAAAAGGTATCACAAACATTGTAAGAACATATGCCCTTTAATTATTTTGAGGCTCCTATAGATTGTAGGATTCTAAACTGTAACTTACTCAGCTTGGCCTGAGAAAAAAGTCCCAGGAGGTGCAGGCATGGCTGTGTGGTAAGAAGTTTGTTTTCCAACCAATGGTTCTGGATTCAGTCCCACTGAGTGACACCTTGGTCAAGTTTCTTCTATTATAGACTCAGGCCAACCAAAGCCTTATGAGTGAATTTGGCAGACGGAAAACTAACAACCAGTGTTGATGTGTTACATTCCCATAACTTAGTGGTTCAGCAAAAGGGACTGGTAGAGTAAGTATCAGATTTAGAAAAAAATAAGTTCCAGGGTTGATTCATTTGATTAAAATTCTTCAAGCAGTGCCCCAGTATGGCCACAATCTAATAACTGAAACAAGTAAATGATAAAAGATCCTGTGACCACTCTTGTAGGCCTTGCAAAAAGGACATAGGCACTGCCCATCCTACTTTTACTAAATCATACTAGAAAATGAATAAAATCTATTAATTTAATCAACCTCCATCCCCAGGCCCACTTTAAATTCATAGTTAAATCTCATAGTATGGAAAAATCTAAAAAATTCTTTTGACTATTTTCATCATTTGTAATGCACAATATGAACAATACATCGCAAGTGAAAGGTGTTTACCATCTCAGCTACTAATAAACTTATTAAGAAATAATCTATATAAAGTTATACAAATGTAACCGCTATCTACAGGTATTTGGGGAAGTGCCTTTTGCATCCTGTTCAAAAGATTACTGGAAGACAAATCGAGAAAAGACCCAGTTGGAATGATGCGGCAAGATATACGTGAGTATACAACTTTCTTTCATTTCTCAATAATTTTGTTATTTGTTAGTTACAACTTCAAATGATAATTTGTTTGGAATTGTTACTTTATCTATCTATCACTCTGTCCATTTCTCCAACTATATATCATTTGATCTATCTAACTATGTATTCACCTACCTACCTTCCTATCTACCTACCTACCTCCCCACCCAACCACATACCAATCCGCCCCAAGTTTCTGAAAACAATTTTATTTATTTTATTTAACAGAAATGGAATTAGAAAAGCAGAAATTGGATACTTTCAATGATTCATCAGATGATGAGGAAGAGATTAAACAAGAAGAGACATTAAAGAGAAGAAGTGTAGTGATGCAACATCATATGAGTTCCAGAAAATCAAATGAAGGCATCCCCAAAAATTCTGTTGAAACTGGAATCAACGCCCTTAATAACATAGATCCTAATGACATTTCAGTCAGAAGAGGATCAAATGGAGAAGATGCTTCAAGTAAAGATAGATCTGATAGCGAGGAAAAAGCTTCAACTTCTGAGGGATTCTGGACACAAATGTTAAGAGGATTAATTGAGAAGTAAGTATGTTCTATAAGTCGTTATTATTTGGCAGAACCAGTAGAGCAGCTTGCTTTCCTTTATGTTCTGAGTTCAAATTCCACCAAGGTTGACTTCAATCCTTATGAGTTTGATAGAATAAGTGTCAGTCAAGTACTAGAATTGAACCAATCATATACATATATACTAGCATACCCATGTTGTCAAAAATGCTAACAGTTTTATTAATGATAGAAAATGGTGCATAAAAACAACAGGAAAAAACTATTCATAAATGTCAGAAATCAAGTAAAATATATGTACATACACAGAATTGAAGCACTTGAAAAATCAGATATGGTTGTAACATCTTGGTTGAAAATATTATTATCTATATAATATATATATATATATATATATATATGAAACATCTGTGTTTCTATGCTCACTACTATAGCCAGGGCTGACCAAGACCATGTGAGTAGATTTGGTAGATGGAAACTGAAAGAAGCCCACAATATATATGTATTTGTGTGTGTATTTTGATATCCTGCTTTGGCATAATAATACCAATAACCTGGTGTTAGAACTCAATATACATATGCTTCTGAACAAAACATCAGTTGAATATAGAGCAGTAATAAGAAGTATGAATGACAAACGAATAACGATTATGTTATGAACTTCATTAGCTTACAGCTGTTTCTGCTAGAAGATGCAATGCACTAATAGTTGAATGCTTGAATATCACCCTATAGCTTCATTGGAGCTTTAGTGCATGTCCCTGAATCACTTGATCAGATACAGTTGTATTGTCTCAGGTGAAAATATATGAAACATCCACTTTTCCATGCTTACATGGATTAGACCTTTTGTACAATTGGATGCCATTCCCATCACTAAGCTTCACCTGTTTCTAAGTAAAGTAATATTTCAGCATACCTAGATATGATTACCTGGAATATTGGAAACAAAGAACACCTCTTCCATGTCAGTGACACTTGTTTACAATTGTTACCTTTCTGCCTTCCTTTTGCAAAAGAGAACAAGGAGTTTCCTTCTTTTGGTAGTTGTGATGAAAAAACACATTTGAAATGTCTGAAGACATGACTTTTCTTTTCTTATCAAACCTTCATTAGCCTTTTTCAATACCTCTTAAAAAGTATTGCCTCAATTATGGCCTCTGAGTATTGCTTCCTCCTAATTCCATTCAGTTCCTTTGCCCATCATCCACACTATGTGACATCTTCATCAAAATTGCACACTAATCCAAATCTTTCTCCCCAATAATTGTGATTCTCTGGAACTATTACCTGTCTATGTTGTTGTTTATGAATAAGCATGTATTTTGAAAATACCTGCATACTCATAAACAACAACATAGACTGTGCCCTACATAGTTACAGGCTGCCCTTTTGCAAAGCACAGCACCCATTCAGCCACCCTACCAGGGATGTGGTGAAGTCATAAGACTGCAACATGGCAGATTGTGAAGAGGTAGCAGAAGAGCCAATTATGCTTCTTAAATTGATGCTGAGTGGAGGAATCCTAGAAGATCAATGGTCAGGATCTGCAAGCTCTTTCAAGAGAGTAACTGCAACATTTCCATAGAGATGGAACTCATGGTTGTGTAATCAGCTAATGAAAGATCCATTATGACTCAAGCTTCCAATTCAAATACAAATAATAGAATTGGGTGTTGACAGAACGGAATCTGTAAAGGCAACATGACCAGATGATGATGTTATTGCTTAGACCTGTGACCAAAAATGTTTTACTAGTAGCCATCCCATATTTTGCTTTCAAGCATCAGAGTATATTTTGGACTACATTATCCAAGAGGCTCACTTCTTTATTTAAAAAAAAAATTTTTTTTAAGGTTACACTGTTTTCTCTTCATACATCAGTCTTCTGCTGACATTCAAATTGAGAATCAACTGTATAGCCTCCACTAGTCCAGGAGATCTTGCAGGTGCTATGTGCACTGATCCTCTACCTTGAACTCAATAATTCTCATCTCAACCAAGAAAAAAACTATGTTTCTGTGATCATTGAAATTTTAGTTTATTCTTAATTGTTGCTAACTCATATTAAATAATTTGCTTCATCAAATCAGAAAATACACAAAAAATAAATGAAAAATAAATAACTCTTTTCATGTCTGAAATTTTATTTTCTAGT
The DNA here is from genome assembly GCF_001194135.2 of Octopus bimaculoides. Classification (NCBI taxonomy): domain Eukaryota; kingdom Metazoa; phylum Mollusca; class Cephalopoda; order Octopoda; family Octopodidae; genus Octopus; species Octopus bimaculoides. The sequence continues at coordinate 119,665,519 of NC_068983.1, read as the reverse complement.
AAGAATTGGGAAGTGTTGAGTACACGAGCAGGAAGAGCTGGTGTTGTGCATAATCCAATGCGGGGTTTATTCCTCAACAAAAGCTATCCATTGTCTCCATTCACACCTTCTAACATTGATGATGACTGTAAGTAAAGCACTTGTTTCTCCACACTCTTTTAATTTATATAGTGTAGTACTGTAAAATATGACATCTATAAATATATAATTCTAGGAATAACCTAATCGTAATTTATCATGCGCTACATGCTTACAACTGGCTGGCTTCTTCAACATCACTTAATGTCCATGTTCCATACTGGCATGAGTTGGAGCTGGCATAGGTTCTGTTTATAGATAACACAGAGACCTTTCAAAGTCATGTGATGTCCTACCACATCAATCTAACTAACTAGATGTTAACCAGCTACTTGTCTATCTGTCTATTTGAGAAAGATTTCAGAGATAATTGAGTAAAGACCACCAGGAAGTAACAGCTGTATGAGGCCATTACTATCATTAGAGGTTTTTTTATTTTATTTTTAATCCTCACAGGATGTTCAGGTTAAATTTGATGATTATTTAAATCTCATTTTCTCAGAAGCAGCTTGATGTGTTGATGAACAGTCAACAGTATTGAAGAGCGTAAAGATGAAAGTTGTAGTTGAGAAAAAATTAGCTGACATGGAGGACTGGAAACCATCCAAATATTGGAAAAGAGTTACTCTTATTGTGATGATTTGTACGGGTATTAAAGTGCTGACATCATAACTACTGCTCAATACCGTGAGAACACTGTAAAAGCTGTAAGGCATGACATGGTCCGTTGCAATGTAAACTGTGTAGCTGTGGCCAGCAGGAAGAATACAACAAGTATTCTGACAGTACCTTAGGTTCAATTCAGACTGCTATGTGAAGCTGCTGGAGACTGTGGTCAAACCCTGGCTGGAGAGAGTTGCTTTTGGAAGTCCATATGTGTGGCAGCAGGATTTTGCTCCATACCAAATCCTGCTGCCACAGAAAAGCATCAAAAGTGGTTGTTGGAGACTCCTAATTCTATCAATTGTAATCCCATGTGTGGAGTGCAGTTGAGTAAGACACCAACCACTCTGCCTGAAACACCAAGGCCAAGCTAGTGGCCAAGATCAAGATGTTTGAATATCATCCCTGGAACACATGCACCAGGTTCCAGAGCTGTTTTATGGCCATGGTAGAAGCTGAGGGCAGCTCCTTTGAGTAAACTGTTATCTCCCAGCAATACCCAAGTTGATACTTTTTGATTTTTTAAAATTCTTTTATTTTTGGATGGAATATTGTATTTTCTTTTTAGTTAATGCAAACTGTCAAATGTAGCCCAAACACCCTGTGTATGGATGAAAGGGAATATAACTGGCAGAATAGCTTCTTTTGAGTTACTGGTACTTATAATATTATAACCTAAATCCCCAAAACAGAATTTTAAAAATAATGAACTGAGGGGGTGATATAATGTTTATTTGATTTTGTGATTTAGTAGAAGGAAGGAGGGAGCAGCATGACATTTACAGGATCTTTGAGTTTGGTAGTAGAAAGTGAAGAAGAACCTGCAACTCATAATCAGGATCTGAGTTGCTGCTATAACTAGGAACAGACATCAGCAAGACAACTTCTTCCACCTGTAACCTGTAACAAATGGCAACACTCTAAAAGGGAGAGCATAGTCATCAAGACTGGAAGCCTGCTCTGAATGTATAAATCTTTTTAACTGAGTGAGCAGTTCTAAAGGCTCCCAAAGGCCAGTTGGTGATTGTGTTTTAACAGGGGAGACGTGTTAGGTCTATCACTCACTACTTTTTTTGTATCAATTCTGGCATGTATGTCTTAGTTTAAAAATCCATTCATTCTAGGCTTCATGCATAAAAGACCAGGGAGATAATTTGGTTTGTCACTTTGCAGATAATGCCAGGTGTACACACACACACACACACACACACACACACACACACACACACAACCACACACATGCACACACGCACACATACACATGCAGAAACCATATCCTAATCCAAGAAAAGACAACCCTACGGTCTTGTAGAAATTGTAGCAAAGAAAGGTTTGAGAGTTGCTTTTCTCGATCCATTATCTTGAGTCATCAAAAGTAACTAAGTTATGTGGTCTCGCTTGTGAGCTTTAACCTCAGAGTATAAGAAGGGATAAGCAATTTTATAGGAGCTAAGACTGCTGTCGAAGTCAGCGAAGAAACAAGTTAAAAAACAGTTCGATTTTAGGACTATAACAGCAATGACGGAAATTGTGGAGTATTCAGGAGTGACTTATGATACCTAATCCTACCTTCCTAATCCCAGTCTCTCAGACCTTACTTCACTCCTACTTCTTAATACTCATTCCCATCACTGTATAACAGTTGTTCTATAATATGGAATTAGAAGATTCAAAGCCCTTCCTCACAAATATCCATCTTGAGAATATCTTTAGCTAAAACTCTATGATAATTTCTTCTTTTTCAAGTGGCTGTAACCAAGATCGATTTTCCAAAGTCATGCCAAGAATTTCAGTCCTTGCGTAGCCTTAGTAAGTCTTCAATTTCACATTGTGTGTCTCTATCAATAACACCAAGGTAGCTGTATGGTCTTTGTTTTCTATTAAAGTTCAGAAGTCTGATACGTCTTGTGGTTCAACATGATAGCAGTGGCTAGTAAAGCCTACTTTGTGCTGAGCAACAATTTTAAAGATGCAGGAAATATGTCCATAAATCTCCTCTTTGGTCTTGTATTCATGCCAGGAGATGTTCTGAACCCTCATGAGGAACCTGATGCACATAACATCAAGGGGATCTTGAAGCTTCCTCTTCCTGGTTCAGGTTTCTTCTCTACACTTGCCTGAAGAAGGCCAGCTTAAGTGACTTTAAAATACATGAATACAAGATATTTTGAAACTTTTTAAGTTAATCATTACATATCTAATATCTATATCTAATATCTATATAGCTGAGTTTGTGAGTGTGTGTTGCATCTATAGAAATCCACACCTTACAAGATAGTAATCTGGAAGTCGCACCAATGGATTCCTCATGGTCGAAAATGCCCGGAATCAGCTATTTGTTTTTTGTTCATTGCTTCCTAACACATGAATTTTTGCATTAAAAATAATTTTAAACCATAAATTCTAACAAGTTTCAAGTCGCCATTATTTGCAAACATGAGTTCAGTCCCCTTCTAGCAACGGTGCAAAGACACAGAGCAACAGAGATAATAACTATAGTATAGCTGAGTTTGTGAGTGTGTGTGTGTGTGTTGCATCTATAGAAATCCACACCT
>NC_068983.1:119658513-119661862 GCF_001194135.2 Octopus bimaculoides | reverse complement strand
GCTCTACTCATACCCACATATAGCTGGTCGTGCGTGAACAGGGCAGACAGCAGTAGTTACCAGAGCAAAAATCATCACTGTTCACTGTAGACACGGTCCTTCACAACCGATCAGCTATTATTTTGTAAACAATGTTACGAAACGCTCCACCATGGCCGCAGTCACATGACAGAAACAAGTAAAGCAATAAAATCTATGCCATTTTCATCCCAAGCAAGGCCGGGTATCTCTGCTAGTTTATAATATAACAGGAAATTACCTCATATACAAAAATAATAGTCTTTTTATAAGGATATTTACTGATTGACATTTCTCATTCCATTTTACAGCTGATGAATTTGATGGCAATTTTGAGATGGCAAATACAAAAGAGAAACGCTTATACATGGTAGATGCTGGTCTCACTTTCAACTCTCCTTTTCCTTTGATACTACGACCCCAGCGAGGTGTAAAACTCATATTATCTTTTGACTTCAGCGCACGAGACTCTGATGATGCAGAACCATTCAAAGTAGGTATAATCTGTATGTCTAATCTAAGAATTTTCTTGAGAACAATCTTAATAGTACAAATATTACCCATGAATTGGAAGCATTTCTTATGCAATAAAGCTTCAACTGTTGGATTTAATGTTTGAATCATATAATTATCATCCATTGCCATTATTTAATGTTAATCTTCCATACTGGCATTCAATATTCAATTTTAAAAAGTTTAGTTTATGTTAAATATATTAGAACCTCTCTAATTTGATTTTTTTTATCTACCTGTTCTAAATCTATTCAAAGAAGATTACCACTAAATCTGGTTTAATTATTGCAGGAACTTTTGTTGGCTGAAAAGTGGGCTCGAATAAACAACTTACCTTTCCCTCCTATTGATACTTCAGTCTTTGAAAAAGAAGGAATGAAAGAATTATATATCTTCCGTCATCCAGATGACCCATACTGCCCAGTGGTCATGCATTTTGTGTTGTGTAACTTAAAATTCAGACAGTTTAAGGAACCAGGTAAAAACTGACTTAGTATTCATATTCATCTGTGGTAACATGTGAAATTTATTTTTATTAAATAGAGTATCTTTATCAGAGATTGCATTTAAGCTTTTTGGTAGCAGTTGCATTGCAATGATACAATAAAAGATGAAATTGCATCCACAACATGGAAATGCATATACTGTGATAAAAATAAATATTCCAGAACCAATATTAAGGATTACTTAAATAAATGCATGGCTGTGAGGTTAAGAATATGCTAAACTCACAAGAGCAACTTGATAAATATGAAAGCCTGCGAGAGAGTCCATTCCTGTTAAGTGGCACATTTAATGCATTACCAGGTCATCTAGACCATGGGTACCATTAGTAGAGTCCACTTTGTTGTAATCATTCAAGCAAGAACTCCAGTCTGAGAACAACTTCCTTAATTTTCCCTACAAGTCTTGGATGCCCAAAAAGGATCCAGAATGCTTGCTTCATCATTGCCGTCGTCATCGTCATCATTTAACGTCCATCTTCCATGCCAACATAGGTTGAATGGCTTGACAGGAGCTGGTAAGGCCAGGGACCACATCAAGTTCCATAGTCTGTTTTGGTTTGGTTTTTATGGCTGGATGCCCCTCCTCCAATACCAACCACTCTACAGAGTGTACTGGGTGCTTTTTATGTAGCTCTATCACAGATGCTTTTTTAAGTGGCCCCAGCACCAATGCTTTTTACATGGTACCTTGGTTTTAGTGTCTCCAATTCTGTTGTGATGAGTGAATCTTCTCAAGTACAACAATGTACAACACATCTCAGTCCCCTATCATCTCCAGAAGGTTCAGCATTTTGAGATCAGCTTTCAAAATTTCCTTTCATATCTTCCTGGGTATCCTTTTTCCATAACTTCCCTCCACTTACTTCCTTTGACTAAGCAATTAGTAGATGTTATAAAAAAAGACATTATTTTAGAAGCAGTTAAATCACCTTACAGACTCATATAAAGCAGGTTAAATATGTTCTTTAAATGATAATCATAAATTCTTTTCAAAATATTGAATACAAGATTAAAAACATTCCACTTTGTATTTCATGATGATCAAAAACGAGAGTTTAAGCCAATATAAGTACATTCATAATAATTCATAATCCAATACCTTATCAATTTTATGACTTTATTACAATATTAATCAACTTTTGCTTTATTTTCTGAAGGTGTTCCAAGAGAAACACAAGAGGAAAAAGAATTTGCAGACTTCAACATTTATGATGATCCAGACACACCATATTCAACATTTAACTTCAGCTATAATAATCTGGCTTTTGATCGACTGACAAAACTTACAGAATTCAACACATTGTTACACATAGATGACATTAAGGAATGTATTGCTCAGCAAGTTGAACTGAACAGATTCTTGCCAAAGAAAGTGCCAGTTCAGTTCAAGAATGTCAAACGTCTTCCCATCAAATCTGTTGACAATCAAAACAAACTGAAACAATATATTCAACAAATGAAGCGCTCCAACACTGCCCATTCTGTTGAGCTGGAAAGAAAATATAGCAAACAATCAGTAAATAGAAAAAAACAAACACAGACAAGACAGCATTTAACAAGAGGTCAACGTTCAATGAAATTGTCATGTAATTTACCAATGAGAGAAATTAATAGAGTATCATGTAAATCTGTATATTTTGACTCAAAAGAAAGTCTTAGTGATACCAGTGAGAGTTCTGATGAAGAATACTCATCTCCTTTATAATCAAATCATGGTGAATATGAATTGGTTACACAGTGCAGTACAACATTTCTCAGATGTTTTTAACAAAGCATTATATCATTGTAACATATCATTCTACATAAAATTTTGTTAGAGCATTTTATAATATTATTATATCCTTGAATTTTGATAAAGCATTGTCATTACATTATATGCATACCATATATATATATATCATCATCATCATCATCATCGTTTAACGTCCGCTTTCCATGCTAGCATGGGTTGGATGACTTGACTGAGGACTGGTGAAACCGGATGGCAACACCAGGCTCCAATCTAAATTTGGCAGTTTCTACAGCTGGATGCCCTTCCTAACGCCAACCACTCAGAGAGTGTAGTAGGTGCTTTTACGTGTCACCTGCACGAAGGCCAGTCAGGCGATACTGGCAACGGCCACGCTCGAAATGGTGTCTTTTATGTGCCACCCGCACAAGCCAGTCCAGGGGCACTGGCAACGATCTCGCTCGAAAATCCTATGGAGGCCAGTCAGGCGGTACTGGCAACGGCCACGCTCAAAATGGTGCATCTTATGTGCCACCCTCACAAGAGCCAGTCCAGGGGCACTATATATATATACACACACACA
>NC_068983.1:119657121-119658419 GCF_001194135.2 Octopus bimaculoides | reverse complement strand
CTCGAAATGGTGTCTTTTATGTGCCACCCGCACAAGCCAGTCCAGGGGCACTGGCAACGATCTCGCTCGAAAATCCTATGGAGGCCAGTCAGGCGGTACTGGCAACGGCCACGCTCAAAATGGTGCATCTTATGTGCCACCCTCACAAGAGCCAGTCCAGGGGCACTATATATATATACACACACACACACATATATATATATATATATATATATATATATATATATATCTCATTGCATTCTATCATAGCATTGCAATAGCAGTCTGTCATTTCTTTCTCGAGAAACAGACTTTTTTTTTTTTTTTATCCCTTTCAGGGTATGTGTCCATGCCTTACCAAATAGTCACCATAAAACAGTGTTCATCTTACTTACAAAATGAACCAGTAACTCATGTACAATTGCCAGTCTAGGCACAGTATTTTTGCTATTTATGGTATTTGGCTGTAGTCACTATAAAGTAAAATGATAATGTCCATGAAGCAGTTTTATGCTCAACAACATATGAATAAAAGTCCAGCAAAAAATGAAGAATTACAAGATGTTTTCACATAAATAATTAATTATAACCCTCCCTCACCTAAATGTAAGGTCTTAAGCTTATGCTAGAAATACATATTCTTCTATTCTTTTATTTGTTTTACTTATTTCAGCCATTTGACTGCACTACCTTATATATATATATATATATATATATATATATATATATATACAAACGGGAATGTAAAACTCTGAGTAACAGTCTTGTGATAATTTTGACAGACAGATTATTTATAGGATTCATTAGAATCTAGGCACATCGACACTTAGGATGCCAGAAATGACTAGGTATAATAACATAGAGTTCACAATGCAGTAAAAGAACTTTGATGGCATCATATGTTGGTAGTTTACTGCAGATATGTAAGTACCAAATCCAATTTAAATCATAGATCTGACTCAGGATGGTTCTAGGTGCAGTGTAAGAATAAAAAAGAACACAAATGGGGTTCAAAATCTGACAGTTGTTTCAGTAGGATTTCATTGATGTAGTCGTAGATTACAATCCACCATCTTCAGGTAAAATTTTAAACAGGTTTAAACAGGTAACACTATGTTGATGATGACAGGTCCAACCAACGTAACATTGGTTGGATTTGTCATCAAAATTTTATTTCACATATTTGATGCCTGTTTAAAATTTTACCTGAAGATAGTGGATTATGCTATGATGTAATCTATGAATACTTTAACAAAATTCTATCAAAACAGCTATCATAAATTTCAATTCCCATTTGTGTTCTTTTATATATATATATA
>NC_068983.1:119651068-119657030 GCF_001194135.2 Octopus bimaculoides | reverse complement strand
TATATATATATATATATATATATATATATATACACAATTAGAGGTTATGTTAGCTTTATGATTGATCTATTAATAATAAACAATTATTAACTCACTAATCTCCATTTTCTTTTTCTTATATATACATATATATACATATATACACATATACATATATATACATATGTATGTATAAAGGATTGATACACACACACACATCAAAACAGTGAAAGAATTGGATTTTAAGCAGTTGCTTTCTTTAAATTTCTTATTGATGTTTATCAAAACAGTAGCTTATTTTTAACTGAAAATACCACTAAACTCTTAATGAAATATTCAATTGTTTAGTTAGTTACAAGCAAGCTGTCATTTGGTAAGTGGTAGTGCAAACTGCAAGGTAAAACAATTGTTGAAAACCCATTCCTTTCACTGTCATTGTTATAAGTAACCTTAATTTATGTATAAGTTTCTTTTTTTTGCATTAACAAGGGTGTGTGTGTACGTGTGAGTGTGTGTAATACTTGAGGTCTTAATTTTTATATGTATTTCACACTATCACCAATCTATTGCCTTCACTTCTAACAAGTAATAAAAATAAACAATCATAAATATCCTTATCACCTTGAACTTCTTCCCTTATCAGTGACCGACAGTATTGTACCTTAAAGCTACATCATACACATCAATGGTCTTCTGCTCTTCAAAAGTCTATGAAAAGCATTAGTTGTTCTTGATATCAGCCAAGTTTTCACTGTATGTAGCACGACAACATTCCAGCCTAGTTGGTTGCTTTGGTCTCCATCTGCCTCACAGTTCTTAGGTTTGAAAATTTTTTTTTATTAGATCACTGTGTCAGAGGGTATCTCTCTGACTCACAAACTAATACTTCAGGTCTGCCATGCTTTCCAAAATTAACTAACACTACACCTGGAGTTGCTTTTTCATGACTCCTTCACTGTCCCTTTTTCTGTCTTTTATGTGTCTTATTCTGTGTACTGTATGTGCATTTTTTGCCACCTTTTCTGGTGAGTTGTAGTGCACCTAAACACTATACAATAAGTTCATTATCATATCTATAATTCCTGTACATGCCTCTCACACTCTTCCTGCATATTAACAACTTGTTCAGTGTTAGCTATACAGCTACATACACATTCTCACACAGATTGTACCATCTTTTACACCTTAACATTACACGCACAAGTATCATCTGCATGTAAACTAGACACCTTACATTAAACATTTTCTGTGCTAATGCCTAGAGCCCATAAGAACAGCTTCCAGTTGAGACATGAAAATCTTGACTCATTCACCAGCAATTTAACAACCACTACATATAACATGAAACCATATCTCCAATACTATTGTTACTTTATTGGTAAAAAGACACATAAAATTTAGTGAAGCCTGATACTATTTTATTACCATTCATGTTGACCATTAATAACACTGCTAAAACTGCATCTCAAAAACTAAGCTTCCTAATGAGCCCAGGCAGTTGTTTCAAAACTGGATGGTTAAAAATTCAAACTGTACTTGAACACATCAAACCACTAGTTGGCAAATACTAGGAACACTGTATCCTATCATCATACTAAAAAGGAAAACAAAATCAGCATCTTCATATAAAGATTAACTATATTTTCTTATGTCATTCTCCACAGATAAAGCTAGTGTGTGTGTGTGAAGCTGAGATGTGTCAAACCACAGGTATAAATTAAAATTTCCACTATGACACAAAGACATAAATTTACAAACTCAAACTATTTAAATTAAAATGATCTCCCATCAATTCTAATGATGAGTATTCAGTTATTCGATCAGTTGAATCAGCTTCTCTTTGAATTAACATATGAAGTAGCTGAGCAGTGACAGTCATCTATACCTTTAATGGAATTCAAAGGGAGAATCACCATGAATCAATATGTAACAAGGTTGAATCCTTTTTTTTTTTCACTTACTTAAATGATTAATCCAGTGGACATTGAAACAGTTTCTGCCAATCCAATTTCACTCTAAAGGAATAGATCAAACTAAGGTTGTGGTAAAAGACAACTATCTGAGATACAATAGCGTATGATTGAATCTTGGTCCCCTTGATTGCAAAACAAACTTCTTAACCATCAAACCAAGCTGAGTCCATTCAATGTGTGTGTGTGTGTGCATGTGTGTGTGTGTGTGTGTGTGCACGTGTGTGCATGTGTGTAAATGTGCATATGCACGTTTGTCTATCAGCAAAAATATACACATTGGTGACAAAACAGTGCACAAAACAAAAACTCTCCAAGGTATTTATTTTGCCCTGGTTGTGCAGATACTCTTTTCACACTCTCACCATTGAAAACACAGGCCCAGTGATTGACCTGTCAGAAACATATAACCAGCAACTCTGTTATTCACAAAGGCAAGCTATAAAATGTAGAAAATAAATCTAATTTTAATATAATTATTTAGAAAGATTAAATTATGCTTCATTAACAAGGCAATTATTCAGTTAAATGATGTCCTACTTATAAAATGATCATTTGTGATGGTCTGTGTTACTAAACAAATATTTTACTAAACACCTATCTGTATCTGGTATAGTTTAATTATGTCCAGCTTAGTAAATAAATATTTGGTTCAATTATGTTTTGCTAAACAATTATTGTGTATGCTTAAATTATCTTATAAAATTTTAGATAAGTTGAGAGTCTTAAGAAATGTTTTTATTTAATCCAAAGTGTGGTATTAATTCTTCAGCAAATAAATTGCATGTCTCAGTTTTTGGAATCATGTTATTTGGTTTTCATTCATCATTATTTGTAGTCATGGAGATGTTTTTAAGGAATATTGAACTGAGCGCTGAGAACTAATTGTCAATTTGCAGTACTTTTGTTACTTTTAGTGATGAATTTTTCCCATCTTGTGGTAATTGGAGAAGGAATATTGACTAAAACTCCATTTCCGTTTTCCGCAAGGAGGGTGAAAAGCTGTATGTTGGTACCATAGTATTACTAATTTTGGTGGTAATGGAGTTTTGACTAAAACTCCATCACCACCACCAAACTTAATTCTTTCTACTACAGGAAGAATGTTAGAAATTTTGGAGGAGGGAGCTTGTCAATGACATCAACCCCAGTACTGAACTGGTACTTATTTTATCAACCCCAAAAGAATGAATGGCAGAGTGAATCTTGGCAAAATTTGAATTCAATATGTAAAGCCAAAAGATATGCTGCTAAGCATTTTGTTCAGCATGCTAATGATTCTACCAGCTCACCGACTAAAATTAATAACAACACTTGGTACATTCTTTCAGCAACATGGACTTAGTATTGAGTTGGTCAAAAAGTTTGTTCAGTATTTTAAGCAAAAATAACACACAAGTTATAAATACAAAGCAGTTTACTCAATCAATGATATAATTAACCAATTTGTTCCAGTATCTTCTGCCCTCTTGTGGTTAGATCCATGATTCCGTACTCAAGGAATTTGCTGTTCTACTGTGATTTTTACATCCTCTTCAGAGTTGAAGGTCTTTCCATTCAAAGAATTTTGAAGAGGCTGAAACAGATGAAAATCTGAAGGTGCAAGGTTGAGTGAATATGGAAGGTGTGGCAAAACTTTTCAGCAAAACCCTAGTAATTTCTGCCACATTTGCAAAGAAGTGTGCAGTTTAGCATTGTCATGATGAAAAACAATAACCTTATGATTAGCAAGTTTTGGACAGTTCTGATGCATTATCATGTTTAGTTTGTCCAGCTGATCACAGTAAACATCTGAATTGATGATTCTATTCATGGGGAAAAGCTTGTAAAAGACAACAACCCTCCAGTCCCACCAAATTGAAAGCATAGCTTTCTTTGAGTGAACTCTTGCTCGGAGGTTGTGATAGTTCACCATGCTTTCCCTGTGATAGTTTGCACTTCACGTTGTTATAGACAATCCAGTTTTATCCTTTGTTACCATTCTCTTCAAAATAGGAATGCTTTCTTCATGCATTTGCAATGAATTGCACATGGACATTCATTGGATAGTCTTCTCCTCACTCAATTAATGTGGGTCCCAATCATCAACCCTGCTGATGTAACAAAGTTGATATATATGGTTTTCAGTACACAATTTGGATATTTGGGAAGTGCCTGGATCATTTTGGTCATATAATGGGGGTTTGTGTTGCTGTTAGTATCAGGTGGCCAGCCAGGGTGAGGTGCATCTTGAACCGCAAAACTTCTCAATTGAAATTCTAGAAACTATTTTTGGCACATACATCCCAAAACAGCATTCTCTCCATACAAGGTACATATCTTCCAGTAGGTTTCCACAGCTCTCTTGCTTTTTTTTAAAATATCAAAAGCATGAGGTGTTGATAATGTTCGTTTTGGTTCTCAATTTCCAAGGTGATCCCAAGCACACAAAATACAACCTGGCTTATCGGATATTCTTCCCAAAGTATGCTGAAGTGTCAAGTATCTAACGAGTGTGCCTGCACAAAGACAGACCAAAGTTAGCTACTTATTAGTGTGCTTGAAGTTTAGTGTCCAGAAAAAACAAATGAACTTTTCAGCCAACCTAATATTTAGAATTTGTTGCCTTTACCATAAGTTATATAATACAAATATTTTTTTTATGAATACAACACAATAAAACAAATAGTAACAAAAATCTTGTATGTGCATGTGTGTGTGTGTGTTTGTGTGTGTGTGTGTAAGATGTTGTGTAGCAATAGCTACAATGTTATCAGTACACATCCATTGTTATCCATTGCCAGAACACGTAACTGAACATACCACCTAATTGATGATAGTAACAACACTGTAAAATTGATTTCAAATTTTGGCACAAAGCCAGTAAATTTGGGGAATGGGGTAAGTCGGTTTTAGCAACGCCTGTGCTCAACTAGTATTTATTTTATCGACCCCAAAAGGAGGAAAAGCAAAGTCAACCTCAGCGGAATTTGAGCTCAGAACATAAAGATGGACGAAATGCTGCTAAACGTTGCTCCCGGTGTGTTATCAACCTGCCAGCACCACAAAATTGACAAGTATCTTGTTAACTTACACTACTGAAACAGGGGAAGCCACTCCAGTAATTCATCCCAGATCAGTTTACCAATTGTCATGTCTCGTGACATAATTTCAGAATTGTTTAGGGAATAAAAAATAAATAAATAATAATAATAATAATAAAAACCCAGATATGCCATCAGCAGAAAAAATATAATAAAGTTAGTGTTAACATATTTAATGCAGGGAGCATTAAATAGCTGCATCATTGTTCATTATTTTTAACATTCACTTTTCCATGCTTGCATGGGTCAGACTGAGTTTATTGAGACAGACTTTCAACAGCTAGATGCCCTTCCTGTCACCAACCCATACCTGTCTCTAAGCAGGGTAATATTTCCCATGGCCAGACATGTTACTACTATAGGAGACTGGAAATGATCACCATGGCTTATATGAGGGTGATGCTAACTTACAGCCATCATGTAAATGTCAAGATATGGTTACATACAAACTCACATATATATATATATACATATACATATATAAATCCACTCACAAGATGTATAGTAGAAGACACTTTAGCTAAGGCACTGCTCAATAGCACTGAACCTGAAATCACATAGCCAGGAAGCAAGCTTCTAAGCTACACAGCTACGGCTGCACCTAATAATTTTTGGCACTCCGTCGCAACGTCGAGGGTTCCAGTTGATCCGATCAACAGAACAGCCTGCTCGGGAAATTAACATGCAAGTGGCTGAGCACTCCACAGACACATGTACCCTTAACGTAGTTCTTGGGGATATTCAGCGTGACACGGTGTGACAAGGCTGACCCTTTGAATTACAGGCACAACAGAAGCAGGAAGTAAGAGTGAGAGAAAGTTGTGGTGAAAGAGTACAGCAGGGTTCGCCACCATCCCCTGCCAGAGCCTCATGGAGCTGTAGGTGTTTTCACTCAATAAACACTCACAATGCCCGGTCTGGGAATCGAAA
>NC_068983.1:119645127-119648601 GCF_001194135.2 Octopus bimaculoides | reverse complement strand
CATATATATATATATATATATATATATATATATATATAGCAAATATACATATATAAATATATATATATATAGCAAATGGATTATTTTAAGATGAGAAAATAAAGAAAGGAGAATGAAAACAACAAATAAGTAACACAAAAGTTAAAAATAAAAAATAAAGAAAATGTTAATGATGAATTCAGAAGGGGAAATAAAAAGGTTGAGGTATGAAAGAATTATGTGCTAGGTTAAGGAGAGGAAAATTTCTAAACAAATAAGCAAGTAAACTTGAAGGCGCATAGTCTACTTGTTTTGGCTGTGGTACACAAGATCGCAGTTTCAATTCTTAGGCCAGATAGTACATTGTGTTCTTGAGTAAGACAGTTCATTTCACTGTGCTCTAGTTCACTTAGCTGTAAATGAGTCACACTGCAATGGATGGTGTCCCGTTGAAGTGGAATGTTATGATCTCAGCCATTTATATGCCATAGAAACCAGGCAACTGGTTTATGAGTCCTAAGACAGACAACAGTGATGTTCAGGGGACTTACAACAGTATTTTCATTAAGCAAATAAAGAATTATTGTGTTAATTAAAAAAATACAAAATTGAAGTCATACAAAAATTAACAAAGAGGATAACTTAAGTAACTTCTAGTAAATTTTGGCTAATTTCATATTTAAAACAATAATGAAGTAAAATTAGAAAATATCTATAAGAGATGAAAGCAGTAACTATACTGAGAAGTAATGTATTTCGCTACTTAAACATGGTTGTTTTGTAGGAACCAATGTTACTGCTATTTTTAACCCCAGGAGGACACCTCCTCCAGCTTGTTATTCAATGTAATCTGCACCTGATATATATTGTAAGCAGAGAAGTGAACCCCTACCATCTTCTAACCATGAGACCACCAGACCATACAATTTCGACCTCTTTGTGGTCACCTTTGGTAGTGGATGCTCATCCACTAGAGATAACAGTTCACTCCAGTTCACAATATACAGAAATCAAGTGACACATAGTCACTGATCTTGCAACAAGCAAATTAGCTGGTTAGAAAATCTCTATAAGAGATGAGAGCAGTAATTATACTGAGAAGAAATGTTTATCACTACTTAAAACATGACTATTTTTAACCTCATGAAGACGCCACTTCCAGCTGGTTGTTCAATGCAATCTGCACCTGATATATATTGCAAGCAGGGGAGTAAACCCCTACCATAGGAAAGAGAAATATATGGAGAGATTGATAAAGGATAAGAAAAGTAGATAAAATAAGATAAAAGAGTTAGGCATTATATCAAAATAAAGCGAATAGATTATGGTATTATTAGAGAGGAGATTAAAAAATTCCTAAAATGTAATTTCTGAAGAAGTTTACATAAGTTGTATGAAAAATTACTAAAACAACAATTTAGGTAAGAGTAGTCTAGGCTCTAAGATAATATTATGAAGAGTTGACAGTAAATAGTTGTAGTGGATGTAATAACCAGTCATAATTAGTACGTGCGAGCAAAAAGTGAAGGCAAAAGGAATTCTTACAAATGCATTGTCAGGGCATACCAGCACATAGATTTTTACACTATATGCATATAAGTCATGGACTGGTAGTACAATCAATCTCAGATTCGGTTCTGGTATGTGATATTGATAAGCCACAAAAATAGTGAAACAATGATGTCCATCATTCCTGAATGGGATTTGGGGTGAGTTGTCTCACCTGTCTATGACTTTCAGGTGTTTTAACACCCATCACTTTGACGGAATAATCTCAACTACATCAAATCACAATCTACACACAAGGCATATACATTAAGTATGTGTGGTTGATAATGCTTATTACACTAGCACTGCTCCTATTTTGTATTTGAATTGATTCTTATGTATGCATTATCGGGGCATATCAGCACATAATTTTTACACTTATTTGCACATAAGTCATGGACTAGCAGTATGATTCTCCTTCAATTTGGTTGGTTATGCGATATTGATAAACAACAAACATGGTAAAAAAATTAGTGTCCAGCACTCTTGGATGGGATTTGTGGTGAGTTGTCTCACTTGTCAATGACTTTCAGGTGTTTTAACACCTGGCACTTTGAGGGAGTCATCACCACTGTTCCAAGTTGCTGCCTACTAGAAAACACACAAAGCATATATGTTAAGTATGTGTGGTCAATAATATTTTAAAATATATGTGATCAATAATATTTAGGCTAAAACAGATTGAAGTTGACTAGAAAGCAAAATGTCGAATTTAATGAAGGTAAGTGGATGAAAGTGGAAGTGAAGACTGTTTTAAAGGTAATGGTCAAAGTTGTACAATATAAGGAACTTATGTGAATTTGAGGTGAAAACATTGAAGTAGAAAACCACTTAACTTATAGGGTACCATAAGGATAAGTTCTGGTATGAATAAGTAAAAGAGAATACAAGTCTTACTATCTGAAAACAGATAAAGGAAAAAGGTTGTGTGGCTTTAGTTTGGAAAGTAAGAAGTAAAACTTTTCAGTTAGTTGTTAACCATTTATGCTTCTAGGATAATAATGAATGTAAATTTTCAAGGACTTGCATGGAAAGCAGATGTATAATCATGATGACAAGGATAATGATGATAGTGGTGGAAGTGATGATGATAAGGATGATAATGGTAGTAGTTTTCCTTTAAATTTGTAATGTCTGGCACTTATTCTATCGACCCCCTTTGCCAAACTGCTAAGTTACAGGGACATAGACACACCAATTGTCAAGTGGGGGAGAAATACAGACACAAAGACACACAAGCATATATATATATATATATATATATATATATATAGTTGATGCTGGAGGTATGTTGGATTGTTGGTATGGCTGTAAAATAGTATTATAACACATCCTTTGATATATATATATATATATATATATATATATATACATACATATATGTATGTCATCATCATCATTCAACGTCCATTGTCCATGCTGGCATGGGTTGGATGGTCTGACCAGGGCTGGCAAGCTGGGAGGCTGCACCAGACTTCAGTCTGATTTGGCATGGTTTCTACAACTGGATGCCCTTCTTAACACCAACCAATCTAAGAGTGTAAGGCTGCTTTTATATGCCACTGGTGTGGGCACCATTTGTATGACACCAGTATCTGCCACAACTGTGATTTTACTTGGCTTGATGGGTCTTCTCAAGCATGGTATAATACCAAAGGTCTCTGTCATTCATCATTGCTTCTGTGAAGCCTAACGCTCAAAAGGTGCTGACCTTGTTCTTACAATTGAATCACTACCAGAGAGCTAGAGAAGAAGTTTCAGGTATGGAAGCTAGACCTATAATTGAAGGCCCTTAGAGTTAACCTAGCAAAAAACAAAGTCTTAGTAAGCAGGAAGGCACACAAATCACAAATCTGGTAGCCCCAGCTGAGGGGCGTAGGTTGAGATAATGGTTGCTAACCCATGTTGCTGCACTAATCCGATCTTAAGTATTCTATCACAAACTCT
>NC_068983.1:119627621-119645117 GCF_001194135.2 Octopus bimaculoides | reverse complement strand
ACTCTGACTACCTCGATTACCTTATCAAGCCATTTCTCCGCAAGAAGTATACCCATGCCCCCGACCTCGTAGTGTTTCCTACCCAGAAAATCTTATACCTATGTTCTTTGCCTGTGCGGAACCTAGCAGAACCTCCTCTCCACCTTACTTCTTGGATGTAGCACAAATCTACACGTCTCCAATACACACAACAGGCTTCTTTCAGTTTCTGTCAACCAAATCCACTCACAAAGCTTTAGTCAGCTCGAGGCTATAATAGAAGACACTTGCCCAGGGTGTCACACAGAAGGACTGAGAGAAGCAGCTTGTAAACATGTTCGTAATTACACCCTTATAGTTCCTTTCACACATGACCAAAGGTGTCATGCATGCTTAGTATATGACTCATTTTGGGAGGAAATTAATTTCAAGAGTTAAAAGTTAACTGATGATGTGATGGCTAAGTGTGTGGAGGGAGTGTTTGCAGCTGTATTTATTTACCTTAACACTGCTCGTGTTATTTTGCCTGGTTAGGAAATATAATCTTTATTGGAGTTAAGAAATTCTTGGTAACATTCGTGCAAACTTTTACACTGTGTGGTAGATTGAACGAGATCACTTTACATTTTTTGGTTCTACTCTGTTGTGTAATGGTTGGGGTCCTATTCATATTAAGTAGTTTTTCACCAATGCTGTTCTTAGCTAGCCCACCATTACAATAGGAAGTTTTCCTGTTGATGATATCCCTTAGGATAGATCAGAGACTTTCCTATTTATTCATACTACAAGATTTATATGTATGGTTTGTGTTACTATTTATATCTATGGATGTTAAATGGTTCTCCCCATTCAGCTTTATGTAACTTCAGTGTTTGCTTTTCTTAAAGTCTAAGAAATTTGCTATTATTGAGTGCTGATAGTCATCTTTAAAACTAAACAGCATAAATCTATCCACGGTATGGCTATTCATATTATATAACATTGCTAAACCAACAGTTTAGTAGAAGCCAGAGCTATGGGAAGAGATGCATTTTCAGTGAGTGTCAGGCATAAAGTCTCACAAAATCCGCCACTTCAACCCTTATCCAAGTGCCAAAGGAGGCGTTAAACAAAAGAGCACTTTTCTTTTTAATTTGGTGGGAATCGTCATGGTACAGCAATGATTTTTTAGCGATCATTATGATTCTGACATCTAGATTAGTAATTGTAGTGAATTCGCTTTGGAAATCCAATGCCTTCAGGAAAAAGGACTTAGATATAGAAGTATAAAAGACCACAATGTTAAAATGGTAATACACTATACTTGAACTGAGGAATTTGCTTAATCGGTTCTAGATCATGAAGCAGTACATGACAGCTCTTAAACGGAGATCAGAACAATTGTCCAACTGTTACACTAGTGGAGGATCCATTCGAAATAGTGTCAGACACCTGAATATCACAATACTTGAAAATCGACTTCGACCAGTTCTAGCCAACTTCGCGGAGTAATTCCCCCTGACGGCGATTAGCTTGTGCTGAATTACCTCCCTCGGCAACACAGTAGCACAACATCGTAAGTTCTGCGACATGCAACAAACCTGATCACATGACTATCTTTAACCCTCACAGGTTACACACCTGCCATCTTTCACACCTTTATATACAATATATCCAGCATATACAAATATAAAATTCTGTGAATCACTGGCTGTTTCTAATAAATAAACGTTAATGTATGTATTTGAGAGCTCTTTTCATTTTTGTGTACTTATGAACGTGAGTGAAACGTATGTCAGTGTAAGGAATTGTACTTTCAATTTCTCAATTAAAATATGCACTCGACGTTTGTATAGAGTTCTCTCTCATCTAGAAATAGCCACGAGTAGTATTATACACACATATGTGTGTGTGTCTCCCGAAAGCTCTCCAATACCAAAAATATAGTTAAGTGACGACCAAACGAGGGAGCTTCTACGTAATCACTCGGCCTATTACAAATAGCAGCCAAATCTCCCCCTCCTGACTTAAAAACAAGGCACAATGAATAATGTTGTCTAGCATACATTGTTTCGAAATAAAAGATAAAGGCTGATCTGGGCCAAACAACAGTATCAATATCTATATATATTATTCCTTTTTCTCAAAGTTTTATACTAAACATAACTGACGTAACTAATCCTTGTTTAATAATGTCGTCTTCCTTACTAATCGAATGCAATTGTTTGCACGCAGGCGCAGTGAGGTAGACATGGCGGACACCTGATGTCATAAGAGTTTACTTTGAGTAGATTCGGACAAAATTCATATAATTTAAATTATCAATATGTTTTTGTATATTTCAAATACATTATTTTAATTTAAACTATTGAACATTATAGTAAGCCTTAAATATTATTGCATTTTAGCATATTTTTTTTTAATCAATAATTAAATCCGATGATAGATGATGAAATGTTAAGAATCTAGATTATTTGATTGAAAATATTTCCTTTTTTCCAGTTCAGAATTTTACGAGGTAACGTTTTAATTTTTTGTTTAATAATGTTTAGAAAGGGAATAAAAAGCATGCAATTAAACAACTGTCCCAGATCCACTTCCTGTTATTGAATTATCTCCATGTAGAAGCCTCATTCACAATTTTACTTCGCGATATCGGTATATTTAGGTGTTAGTAAATATACAAGAAAATTTGTCAAGGATTATATACACGCATATATATCCTAACTATAACGATAGCAAAGTAAATAAGACAAGAAATTACATTAAAATTTGTATATTAAAGCTAAATGCGGATCAGATTCACCTATAATGAACTGAAAAAATATTTAAGCCTTGTCAAACAGGTGTAAAAGAGATTTTGCACCTCCCACTTAACATTCAGCGCAGCGAGGTGTGTTGTTTGTGTTTTCGCTATGTTCTCTCTTCGTTTGCTCTGAGTGTATATGTACATGTTTACATAGGATATATCAACTCTGGATATGGAAGAAGAATCCATCTCGACAACAAATGCAGATTCTACTTTAACTACAGTATCTGTAATTGAACCAGAGACTTCGGAGAACAGTAATTTAACGACGATGATGATTAACGATACATTACAACAACAGAACGATTCGGAATTAACAAATATTAAGGAAGTATTGCAAGTCACGTCTGATGAGCCCAGTAATGCCGCGGACAACACTTCTATTCCACCAAATAATAACAATACTATACTAAACAACAATAACATCGATGAGATCCATCAAAACAACAACCCAGATATCAGAAGTTCTTGCAAGAAATCGGTCCGGAATTCGGAGTATCGAAATGGAAAACGCAGTGTTACCTTTCCAGATGATCAAAGCCTTGTAATAGGATTTTTAGAACCTTACAACCCCTGGAAGAATGGTAAGTATTGTTTTAATTATTATCGTTATTAATGATGATGATGATAATGATTATATTCTAATTTGGAAAGAGAAATCGAAGTCAGTTTTGTGATTGTTATTAAAATGAGGACATTTTAGAAAAGTACACTTAAAATGCATTATAAACTAATAAGTATGATATAATCTGCATATTAATGAGACTCATCCAACAAGCGGATTGTGATAACTGTCTTGTCCCAACTCTCAATTTTCATCGTATGTAATTAGAATTACCTTCCTAATTATTTTCAAGAGCAGATTCAATTAAAAATTAAAAATATATATAATAGCATATGGGTTAGATACTTTCCCGTGTAAGAAAATTAATTTGAAAATTCACCCGCCCTCATTATTTTTCTAGTTCACCGGGTCAAGATCTTCTAATTTAAGCCTATTTGAAACACAATTTGATCTGTATTCATTGCATTAAATTATTTTATCCCTTATTGTCATTCCTGTCTGTAGGGGTCATTTTGACATGTTCCTTTATTTGTGGCTGTTTCGTTATTTTATATACATGGGATGTTTTTCGCCACTCTTTAAACCTTTTTACTTACATTAGGGAGGAATTCCTATCACCTTATTTTCTGTGTTTGAGATTCTGTTTTTAGTCTTCGGCAGAAGGGTCCGTTACATATATATATATATATATATATATATATTGTTGTATTTGGGGATGGTCATATATATATATAAATATATATATATGATAGATGTACTGGCAAATCAAATTAGAATAGTATATTTATTCATTTATTCTGTGACTACTTTTAGTTTCATGATGGTAGTTTTCGCTAGGTTTGTGCATGTTTCAGTTGTTGAGGCTTCAGACACATGAGTACGACGATAGCTACACACACACACATCTGCCCGATGACAGATGTTGGAACACTCCATACTTCGTATGTATCTTCATAATCGGGAGATTTGCTGTAAAAGTTCATACAACAAACAAAGGAAGTAAACCATAATTAACTTGGATATACATTTTATGAGCATGTAGTTTCGATGATCCCGTTTTAAATAACCGTAACTTATATTTACTGCTACGACGATTACCCTTAGATTACAAAAGAAACGTCGATTGAAGTATGTTCGCAAAATAAATAAAGCCGTTTGAAAAGCGTAGTGATTAGGCCGAATCCTTAATTTGTTTGTTTAAATCCAAAGCAAACGTTTCTTAGCGTTTCCAGCCAAGGGACTTTTATTTAAGCTGACTGTTTATCTAGCTGTTTAGTTACAATATCATCTGAGAATGTTACCTGGGATAGACTGGTGTCCGATCAGGTGTGAGAATTATCTTTCATTTGCTTCCCGCCATGAAACTGAAGTCACACTCTACTTTTCAAAGGTCCTTGAAGCTTAAGAGACATTTATTTTTCTTTCTCAAAAGTCAATGTTATTCTAGTAGTATAAAGTCGTCGCTCTCATCAAATAGTCTTGAGTTGATTTTTTAAGTTTTTCATCATTCTGTGTTTTTGTTGTTACTACAAAAACAAAACAAAATATAATGATGCACTTTTGTTAGGAACTACATACAACTCTTTAAATACATTATTTATATGATGAGTGTGGAGAAAGGGAATAAATGGTAGAACTCCGAAATAAGTGTTTAACATTATTTAAGTCCATTCCATTACATTCAGATTTTTTATGGTTTAATCAGGAAAAAAGGAGTAATACTCATACCCTGCGCATGACTTAATCTGATCGATACAATTTATATAATCAGATTAAACATCAGTAAGTTGATGTATGTTGGCGAAACGTTGACAAGGAGGGAATATCATAGGATTGACGCCCTGAGGAAGAAGGATTTAGTATTGTGGGTGAGTGCTGAGGTGAGATACACTAGAGGTGACAAGATGAAGCAAGATGGGTAAAACTCGGTGGAGGGGATGAGACGAAGATAGATAAACGAGCCTGGGTGGAAACGTTTTGTTGCTAGCTTATTCAAAGGAATGAAAATCATTGCAGTAGTGATGGAAGAGACAGAGAGAAGAGAGTGCATCTTTTTGGCCGGAAAATGTAGTGTGATGATGAGTGAGTCATTGCCAATCAGTCTGTTGGCCTTCTTTTGGATGCTGTCTCAGTTGTTCGTGTGCAGCAGCAGTAGCATCCCAGATATCCTCTGACTTACTTGAGCTTTGTAGGGTTAGCAACTTAGCATTACTGAAGTATTTTTTGCTTTAATGACAAAAGCTACTTTGGAGATGCGACTTAGTCTTTGTCTGTGTGTAGTGTTCTAGCTTTGTAGACACTTCAAAGGTTTTTGAGGTACAAGATCATACTGTCTGGTATGATCAGTAACCGTATCTTTGTAGTGTTGAAAGAGACTTGATCCCTGTTAGATGTTTTTGATGTCTCAGTTCTTTGAGGTAGTGCAGTTTTGATATGCAATGTCTAGGTTTTATGTGGATTAGACCAAAGTGCAGCAGGTTAAGGAGGAACTGTATAATCCACATAGAAATAAAAATTATTTAATCTTATTAGCAAGTAGGTCCCTCATATATTGAAGAAAAGTAGAGTGAGAAACATAAACCAACCTTGTGGTATACTGGAGCTGATAAAGTGGGAATAAGAGAAAACCTTGTCAGTACATGCTATCATGATGTGTAATTGGAAGCTTCTAACCCAAGTGATTAGGAGAGATGAAACCTACAATGCAGGCAGTGTTACTTGGAGATTCAGTTTAAATGCTTTATTGATGTCATGTTCTCTCTTTTACTTGTTTCAGTCATCTGACTTTGGCCAAGCTGGAGCACTGCCTTTTAGTCAAACAAATCAATCCCAGCACTTATTCTTTGTAAGCCTAGTACTTATTCTATCTGTTTCTTTTGCCGAACTGCTTAGTTATGGGGGACGTAAACACACCAACATCAGTCATCAAGCGATGGTGGGGAGACAAACACAGACACACAAATACACACACACACACACATATACACAACGGGCTTCTTTCAGTTTCTGTCAACCAAATCCACACACAAGGCTTTGGTTGGCCTGAGGCTATAGTAGAAGACACTTATCCAAGGTGCCATGCAGTGGGACTGAACCCGGAACTATGTGGTTGGGAAGCAAGCTTCTTCAATGGCATTGCTCTCACCTGATTTCTCAGCTATCAGTTAAAATGCTGCTAAGATCAAGTTTGTGTCACCTCTCTGATTGATAACAAGAACACTATTCAATCAAGTATACTCCTTCCTTGCAAATTTGTAACCTTTTGTCAATGTAAGTATTTAATATATGATGCTCCACTAGTGAATTTTTAGGAGAGAGAGAATGTAGAATGCTAGTTAAGCTCTAAGTTTGGGACTTAGCTTTTTTTGTCATTTTAAGTGGATGAGAGATAAACTCCCTCTGAACTGGATGCTAGTCTTTTGTAGGTAACGTTCATTGATAATCTGTTACTTATTTCTGATAGGAAGATAACTGGTACATGTATATTTAAAGGAAGTACTTAAGTATATAATGGAGCACCTGCTGTGGAAGTGAGCTCAAATTTATGAGCTATTAGTAGAAGCAAGATGGCTCAAAGGATGAGATGTTGAACTATCAACCCATAGGTTGTGAACAAATCTGCTGCAGTCATGTTTCTTAGTATATACAACTTGTTATTCTATATTGTCCCAGTTAACCTACTTGCCAGAAATAAGTACCGAGTCATCTGACTTATGTTGGCTGCAGTCTACTGGTATCTTATTAAGGATGGAGATCTATCTCTTGTCTGTTCTATTCTATGAAACCAGAGCTAAGTACCAGTCCCTAAAAGCAGCTCAGATATTTTGTTTCTGTTATTTTCACTAGTAGAGTTGAAGTAGAAAAAAATCAACTGTATTGTTGATTGTTGAAGGTCATAAATTAAATAAGGACATGAGTTGTGTATAGTAGAACTATGCAGAGACAGACACTAAACATGAAGGAGATTTATGGCTCCTAAATTCAACAATTATGTTTTAGAATTCTGATGATTCTGACACTACCATTTAAAGAGTCCTACTTCCTTCATCAATAATAAGAACACAATATTTGTTTATAATACAGCAATGGTTCCAGTGTGTTGTTGAAAAGGTTTACCTCAAATCTCATTACAGATAAAAGCAGAAAATATACTCCGTTTAGCGTATGATTAATTAATTTAAATAAACTACCAACAATTTCTTTAAGTTGCTATTTATTCAAATCAAACTTGTCACTTCAGCTGAAGTCACTACATTTTGTGACTAAATGTATAGCTATGAGATATATTTCTCACTGTGAGTAGATTGAATGATATTCTATTTCTCATGAGAATTGAAAGAAATTTGAAATCTGCCAGATCCATTGTTTCTGGCCATGAATAGAGATGAAAAAAACACATTTGTTTATAACTGTCACAATACAGTGATAGCTTCAATATGTTGCAAAAAAATATTCCTTGAACTGTTATAGTGAAGAATGAATCCTGTTTAATGCATAATTAATTTATTAATGATTAATATATGTGTGTGTGTATGTATATATATATATATATGCATACACACACACACACACATTATTTATATGTAAATAGAATGTATAAAAAATACAAATGCATGGCTGTGTAGGTAGTAAGAAGTTTGTTTCCCAAGCACATGGGTTCAGATTCAGTCTCACTGCATGGCACCTTGTACAAGTGTCTTCTACTATATCCCCAGGCTGACTAAAGCCTTCTGAGTGGATTTGGTAAGCAGTAAGTGAAAGAAACCTATTGTGTGTCTATCTATATGTGTGTGTGTGTGTGTGTGTGTCTTTGTGTTTGTTTATGTCCCCATAACTTAACAGTTTAGCAAAGCAGAGTAATAGAATAAGTACCAAATTTCAAAAAAAAAAAAAAAATATTAGTACTGGGGTCAATTT
This sequence comes from Octopus bimaculoides, assembly GCF_001194135.2. Taxonomy (NCBI): domain Eukaryota; kingdom Metazoa; phylum Mollusca; class Cephalopoda; order Octopoda; family Octopodidae; genus Octopus; species Octopus bimaculoides. The sequence continues at coordinate 119,636,868 of NC_068983.1, read as the reverse complement.
CTTTGACTAAAACCCTTCAAAGCAGTTCTCTTGGGTGGCCATGGTCCATGTCTAGAGGGGCTGTGATGCAGTGGTGTTTTCGTTAGAAGTAGTTCTTGAGTTTTTTTTGTTTTTTTTTTGCTATTAACTCTTTAGTATTCAAACCAACTATATCAAGCCCAAATATTCTATCAACTTTATGTTCAAACTAATGAGATCAGGTCTCTCACACCTGCCCTACACTGTCATTCTAAAAGTAAACACTCACATTCACTCAAATCTCTAGGCTAAAGATAATGTATGATAAATTCAAAACAATGTGGATAAATAAACATTACATATGACAGAGTAATTTGAATGCTAAAGGGTTAAAAATGTCATATTTGGCATGATCTTGCTGGGAATGTCCTCAAAATCTTCATTTATGGAATCACTTTAAGTTTGGCATGTTGCATGAAGGTTGCATGTGGTTGACACCTGGTTAGGGAAGAATGAAGGGTCATGTCATTGATATATTGGAAGAGAGTGGAAGACAAATCCAGACTGTGAGAAGCAATAGTATTGATTGATAATGGGACAGAAAGAGCATTGTCAACATATGCTACAATACTGGAATTTGATTGGAAGCTACCAAGAGATGAGAGATGGGTGTAAGTCTGTTGGCAGGAAATTTTGATTGGAGATTTACATGCTGGACTGAGTCAAGGGCTTTGCTGATGTCTAGTGCAGTAACATTGCAGTCATTGAACTTCTCTAAAGCATAGTGAATAAAAAATTAAAGAGTTTGATGAGTATTAAAGCAATTCTTGGGTACTATATCTAAGTGTAAAGGAAGGGTATAGTCAGGACCAGTAGCCTTTGTTTGAAAGAGTCAAAGGTATTTCTGCATTTGGTGTGTGTGTAGTGTGAGTTTAAATGCAAAGACAGTAAAGGTACCACATGGGGGTACTGTAATGAAGTGCTTCTTTATTGCAGAAAATAATAAAATACATATAATTGAATACATCAAAGCATATAATGCAGTTAGGTAGATTTGAAGTTAGAATTGCTCAAACACATGTATTTAAATATTTAAAAAGAGTTATATACAAACATATATGAGTGGCTGTGTCGTAAGAAGCTTGCTTCCCAACCACATGGTTCTGGGTTCAGTCCCACAGTGTGGCACCCTGGGTAGGCATCTTCTACTATAGCCTTGGGCCAACCAAAGCCTTGTGAGCGCATTTGGTAGACGGAAGCTGAAAGAAGTCCATTGTGTATATATATATATATATATATATATATATATATATATATATATATATATATATATGTATGTATTTATGTGTCTGTGTTAATACCTCCCACCATTGCTTGACAACCAGTGTTGGTGTATTTACGTCCCTGTAACTTAGCAGTTCAGCAAAAGAGACCAATAGAATAAGTACTAGGCTTACAAAGAATAAGTCCTGGGGTCAGTTTATTTGACTAAAAGGCGCTGCTCCAGCATGGCCACAGTCAAGTGACTGAAGCAAGTAAAAGAGTAGGTATAAATATATATATATATATACACACATGTATATATTTGTTTATATTTATGCAAACATGTGGTTGATGTTGGTGTCATATAACTAGCATCTGTACCAGCGACATGTTAAAAGCACCTTTCAAGCGTTGGGCCTCACAGAGGTAATAACAAATGACTGAGACCGTTGGCAATATGCCATGCTTGAGTAGAAAACCCATTAAGCCAACTAAATTCATAGTCGTAACAGATACTGGTGTCAGGCAACTGACACCCATGCTGGTGGCGCATAAAAGCAACCATTATACTCTTGGAGTAGTTGGCTTTAGGAAGGGCATCCAGCCATAGAAGCCATCTCAAATTAGACTTTAGTCTGGTGCAGCCCTTTAGTTTACCAGCCCTGGTTAAACCCTCCAGCCCATACCAACATGGACAACAAATGTTAAATGATGATAATATATATATATATATATATATATATTGAGAGAGAGAGAGAGAGAGAGACATAAGTGACAACTGATATATGTAAATATATATGCATACAAATATACACATGTATACACCCACTCTACATGTATAAATACATAATTAGACACATGCACACACATAGATCTTGATAAATTGAGACACACATATATAAGCTCGAATGCACAGATAATTAACAAATATATTTAGTACTCATTTATTGTGATGGCATTTGGTATATTGTAATTGCAACTGGTATAATTAGCATCATTAAAAAATGTTTGCAAAAAGAAAATTCTTTTATGGTTTATATCTACCATTCAAATCCACAAAGAAGAAGCAATATCCTTGATTGCCATACTTGGAATATTTTGAGTCTAATTGACTTATAAATTTTCTTTTGTACTAGACCCTGTGTAGCATTAGTTTGGTATGTTTTTGGTCTTGTTTTGGTGTTAAATAGATGTTTAATATCATTATCAACAACTAAAACAGACAGCAGTTGTTAATGAGAGAGAGAGAGATGTAGGCAAAGAAAACAAACTGTTACAGACAGGGAAAGGGATGAGTCATAGCAATTTATGACTCTTCCAGACCAAACTGAAGTAATTGATGCAAAAGCACAGAAACTCTACCACAATGAGAACATTATCCAGGTTTGTTTATAAAATATAGGCTAAAGTTGCCGAATACCCTGAGTAGAAAAGCATAATCAATTGTTTTTAGAATTGCCTACCAAAACAGTGACGAACAGAATTTCTTGCTTGCCATAGGCAGTAATTTGGTAGATACATTGGAAATTGTCTTGATAGAACTCAGCAGTTGGATACAGATAATATAAAAGAGATAAACATTAATAAACAAAAGTTAAGAGAATATTAAGTGTTATTTGTGTACAGTTGATCTTAGTTGTCTTTTATTATTTGTAGAAATTACAGAGGTATGAAACTGATGGACCAAGTTATGAAAGTAACAAGGATTTTGATGTAACAGATCAGCTTATCTAAGAAATTTGCTTAGTTGAGATGTAGCTCAGATTTGTGCCAGGTCAGAGTACCACTGATGCATTCTTAGGGTGACAATTGCTAGGAAAGTTTTTAGGCATTTTACATGGCATTTGTTAATCTGGAGAAGGCACTTAACTGGATACCGCACTTTGTAGTCAGTCTTTAAGAAAACTAGGTATAGACGGATAGTGGTTTGTGAGAGTCTGCAAGCCATGGCCTGAAATGCTGTTAGCTAAGCAAAAGTTGGCAATGTGTTCAGAGTGGAATTTAGTGTGCAATTAGGTGTTCACCAAGGTTTCTTTTCAGCTCCCTTCTATTTATCATAGATCTCCAGGCCATAACAGAGGAGTTTAAAACATGCTGTCTGTGGGAACTCCATTATGCTGATGACTTAACTGAATCTGTGATCTGTGAATGGTTTAAAGAAGGAATTCCAGATGTATAAAGCAAAATCTAGAACTGGAAAACTTTGAAATATACTGAGCAAAGATTAAAGTTTTAGTAAGTAAAGAAGGAAAGAAGACAGGACCTTTCTACCATTAGGGAAACAACTGTTTTCAATATGTAGGAAAGGAGCACTTTGGAACACCATACACTGTATTCAACATAATCTAATGGTTCACAAGAGATGTAGTGGGATCGCAGTAACCTGACAAAGAAAAAAGACTTTGTATGTGTGGTAGATACACCGGAGAAGTTAGCAGTCAAATTGAATTCCTTCCTATACATGGAAGATGCCATAGAAGTAGCCAATAGCTTCTGTTACCTAAGTAACCTAATCAGTAATGGATGAAAGTGCTTTGACAATGTAGTAGCCAGAATAAGAACAAAGGGGAAAATGTTCAAGGAGTTATTACCTCTGTTGACAAAAAAGTTATTCTTTTTTGCAGCAATAGATAAAGAGTGCAACAAATAGCAAGGATGTTGTTGAAGAGGATTTGTCCAACCCATGCAAGCATGGAAAAACAGACAAAAAAAATGGGGACCATGACAGAACTAGTAAAGATTGTTTCCAAAATGTCCATTTTATTTTCAGTTCATTATCAAAAAATATAATACACTAAACAAAGATAAAGGACTCAGAAACTGTGACTTAAATTCATATAAAATGAGAAGATGCTCCCAGAAGCCTCATCATGATGATTTAAACCAGCTGAAAAAGTACATTACATTATCTCTTTTGACAAACTTCCTTTCCATATTTTATCAATCACAGCTTTCTCCTGAGAACCAGAGATGGATGCACTGAAAAATTAAATTATCAACTGAAAGATGAATGGTTCATATCTATTATATGCATTATTTTTGTGGCCAAGATACTTAATTCTCACTGGCCTAGTCCATCTAGTTGTAGATAGATACCATTGATTAGTGCATTAAGTACAGCTTCCTATTGTGTACAAGAGCTGACATACCATTAGTAGATCTATCTTCTCCAAGAGTAAATGCCTGAACATAAGTTAAAATGTGTGTGTGTGTCACATAACCATGAACATTAAAGATTTTGCCAAGCTGAAATTCAAAAGGATATTTAGGAAACTGTTTTATCCCCATAGAAAATCCGTGAAAGTTACTCTTTTGTTAGATTTCTGACCCATCATCATCATCAGTATGTCAATCTCATTTGATTCAATAAATTGGTCAACATCTGTTCACTGTTTTCACAGGTGATCTAGTCGGTGCATTTGAAAACATGCACCTGCATGCTGATGACTCCATGCCCTTTTCACTAATATAATTGAGAATCATCTTGTAATATCCAAACTGGATAAAGACCTTGTCAGAATGAAAACTTGATTGGTTAACTGAACTGTGTCAAGTTGAACCACTAAAATGAAGTGGTTTGTTGGCATACAGATGGGATGCTGAATGCACTTATGCCAAGTCAAGAAGTCAAGAAACTGAGCAGACACAATGCCAAACAGGCATAAAGTTGAACAGACATTAAGCCGAATGGACAAGATGCTGAAATGACATACAAAAATTAAAATATATAATAAAATTGCCAAATAGTGAATTGGTTGTTAAACTATTTAGGTAGGAATGTTTTTTTTTTTTATCATTGTGTCTTTTCATTTTTATGTCCATTTGGCATTGTGTCTGCTCGGCTTCTTGTCCTTTGGCAAAAGTGTATTCAGCATCCTATCCATGCACGGATTTGTCAAAGAAAAGAAGCCCATCAAACTTTGACTTCCATTTTGTGAATGACAATTGTGGAATTTTGGATACAGGAGACATGCAGATGATATAATCAGAACCTGTCTCTGCCATCTTTCACAGATGCAATCAAACTGAAAACAGATGGAAAAGCCAGTATTGGTAAATATCATGGAGTATGTGTAGTTATCCTAGATGAAGGATGCACAAGATACCTTCATCCAATCCAGTTCACTGCAAAAGAAATTTCTCAGGATCATTGCAGATTGAGAAGCTAAAATTGCTAAAGAGCTTGCTGTTATTTCATTACTATGCAAAATTCATACAGACTTCAGCCCATCAGAATTCAGAGCTAGGTTACCACAATATGATGGATAATGCTAAACAACTATCTTAGCCTACACAGACCAATGCCAGCACGTTGAATTGAATTTTCTTGATTCAGCCATCGGCAACTAAAAAGATCTTCCAGAATCTGCAGTTTGAATCGTTACAAATAACAAAATACAAATAACTACATAAATAACTCCTGCTAATTGTACCCCACAAAAAGCTGAACAGTTGGTTGGTTAACTTGTTGGATTTATTTGCTTTCTAATTAAAATGTTTGATGAGGCAATTGTTCGCAAAAATGCTTGTAAAAGAATAAATTATACATAAATTAATAGATAGATAACCAAAATAACTATATTGTTAGATGGAACTATTAAGTTCAAAACCTCCTATGAGCCTGATGCAGGTAGGAAGGAATCCTTTCCAGTGTAGTCTTGGAAATGTTGTACATGTTTCAATCTACAGGATAACTAGAGTCATTTGCATTCTCCCCTGTCTGCCTGTCTCTTCTCTCTCTCTCTCATACACACATACACTGATTAGTTTAATAGTCTTGAAACTGTCCTAATAACTCATTTCAGGAGTGTAGAAATATACAAATTTCAGAGAATAGGAGGAACAATAACAATTAATCTATGTAGTTAAATTTTTTTATCCTTAATGAAAATATATGTTTATATATATATATATATATATATATATATACACACACACACACACATATATAAATTACATATTTTATATTTTTAACAGCTTTACAACTCTCGAAAATTTCAATAAGTTTTTACCCATTAAGGACATTGATAATCCTGCTTACCTAACTTGAATGCTCACACTCATACATACCAACACTACGCAACATTTCATGTCTCATATATTGTATATTTGGAAATAGATGGATACCTGACCTAACAGTCTTTCTGTTTTCTGTTGATAGCAAAATATTATTAAGGAAAGAAATAAATACTAGTTGAAAATTCTTTGAGTCTTTTCACTAAATGGAGTTGTAAAATATGCCACTATGATATAGAGCAGTGGTCTACAAAGACCTTTCAATATCCTTGGGAAAGCTCAAGCCACTGATATAGAGCTATTGCAAACTAGCATTTTTAATTACAGTTTACGCATCAAAATCAAATAATTGTAAATTCAATTTTCAAACTAGTTGTTGAATGGACTACTTGGTTAAAATGGAAATAGAAAGTCATGAATATGGAAGTTGTGTGGGGAAAAAAACATGATAGCATAATTCAAAGATACATTTGGCTTTTTAAAATGAAAATCAACTGAGCAATTCTGGGTCAGTTTCTTCTTAGATGAATGACTTAAACAAGTTTAGGATTACTTCCTTCCAGTATGAATATCTTAAACCACTTTGAAAGGAGTTACAAATGAAATGAAATTTGTGAAAAAGGATTGATTATCCAAGTCTTTTGATAAAAGAAACATGGTTTGTGCTTGATCTGAGAAAATAATTCTTGTTTCTTATTTTATTAATTTTGGATTACATTTAATATACAATAATTAATCCCGATTATGTTAATGTAACATGGATTTTACCCTGTATTTTTTTTTAATAACCTGAAAAGTTTTGGTAACTATGTTCAGTCTTTGTGACTAGAGATTATTTGGGAAGTTTTTCCCTACATCATCCTATGATGCACCTGGACACGTCATCAGTGATGTTTCTTTGGGGTCATTAGGTGTTTTAGATCTTTCAACATGAGACATCCTTACCCAGGTGACCCAACCAGGGTTGATCAAACCCCCAGCTTGTATCCAGGTAGCACTGCTCCTTATAGGACTTGCCCTTCTTGATCCACAGCCATTTGAAGCAATCTCTGCTACCTACACAGCTTCCAAGCATGCTGTAAGCTCTGCAGAGGGACTGACCTACAAGCCCACTGCATCCCATCTCAATGGGCTTGCAGTTTGCTTGCCACCCACTACTTTGGCATAACTACATTAGCTTAAAATAATTCCTCCTCTTGCCCTCATTAACCTTCTCAATGCAGTCCTCCCAGGGAACAGAGAATTCTAACAGAACCATCTACTTGGATGCTTCTGTCATCAGCACCTTATTTGGCCTTATGCTGCTAATGGAATTAACATTTTGTTTGAAAAGGGATTTCTATTCTTGTTTACAATCATTAGAAGACAATGAAGTTATGCAAAACAGGAAGAGCAAATTATTTTAAACATTTTTGTTTTTACTTTTTGAAACCTAAAATTATTTTACATTTGAAAAAATTCTTCCCATTTTGTCCTCACTTAATAAAAAAAATTATGCATAATTTGAAATGTATTATTAGAAGAGCATACAGTATTAAATTGCTTTTCAAGGAAAATGAAAAATATTTGATTCTTTTAGAAACTTAAATAAATTATTGGTTTGGTCTGGAGGAAGTGAGTTGTGTTTACATCTTCGCAGGTCTTCCAAGATGGGTGTAAGTCAACGGGATTAATTGACTGCCAGAAAGATATAAGACAGAAAGGAAATGTAGAGAGATAGCATTCTGGGTGGGAAGAACTGAGAGAAGTGGTAAGTCTGAGACAGGAATCCCTTAAATCCATTTGAAATTAATTGGGAATGTGTATCCATGCTGGTCATCATAGTTTTATACAGTATTCTAAAAATGTAAAAGAGCTATGAATCATTGAGAAATGTAATTATTACCCAAGTCAAGCCACTGTTTCTCCATACTGAGATGTCACAACACCAGTATTACAGATGTGATTAGAATGTCGTAAGACAGATTCTTCAAACTGAGCCAACCAGTAGGAGACCTAGGAGTAGACCAAGAATGAGGTGTATAGATAATAATATCCATAGTCTCAGTTGGTTACACTTGGAAATCCAGCCAAAAAGTCTAATGACAGTTGCTTCTGATACGACCCTATAAAGGAAGTGCCTAAGAACTCTACCTCCATGACCACCTCAAGGAATAACAGGCACAGAAGATGGATGTAGTTGTTTTCATAGGTGCTGGCATGGTCAGCACATGGTTCCAGGTTCAATCCCACTAGGCAAATGTCTTCTGATATAACCTTAGGCTGACTAACTGAAAGAAGCCCATCATGTATGTGTGTGTGTGTCTTTGTGTCTGTGTTTGTGTCCACCACCACCACTTGACAACTGGTACTGGTGTGTTTAAGTCCCTGTAACTTAGCAGTTCAGCAAAAGAGACTGATAGAATAAGTACCAAGTTTTAAAAAATATGTAAGTACTAGGATTGACTCATTTGACTAAAATTCTTCAAGGCAGTGCCCCAGCATGGCCATACTCTAATGACTGAAGCAAGTAAAAGATAAAAGATGAAGGAAATAGTAAAACACTGAAATTTTCTTTGAATTCTTTTTTGACATCCCTTTTCCATTGCTTTATTTAGATCCTGTCACTCCCAGATCAGTCTGTGATATTTGTTTCCCCTGTTCTATTATCGTTTGTTTGCATTACTTATTTATCATTACATTTTTCTTTGCCATATTTTTGCTCCTCAAAATCCAGTCAATCCTTTTGGACATGTTTTCAATAAATGATAAGTAATGTTTGAGTTTGAAAGAAACATCAATATATTTCCTTTTGTGCTTCTTGGTCCAAATTCTACAACTTAGATTTCACTGAATTTGTATCAGTGTTTTGTTATTGTTGTTGTTATTCCTCCTCCTCTCCCTCTTCCTCCTCCTCCTCTTCCTCTCCCTCCTCTTCCTCTCCCTCCTCCTCTTCCTCTCCCTCCTCCTCCTCCTCCTCTTCCTCTCCCTCCTCCTCCTCTTCCTCTTCCTCCTCCTTTTCCTCCTATCC
>NC_068983.1:119626185-119627327 GCF_001194135.2 Octopus bimaculoides | reverse complement strand
CTCCTCCTCTTCCTCTTCCTCCTCCTTTTCCTCCTATCCCTCCTCCTCCTCTTCCTCCTCCTTTTCCTCCTCTCCCTCCTCCTCCTCTTCCTCTTCCTCCTCCTTTTCCTCCTCTCCCTCTTCCTCCTCTCCCTCTTCCTCCTCTTCCTCTTCCTCCTCCCTCTCCTCCAGCAAACTGGTAGAATCATTAGAGCATCAGACAAAATGCTTAGCAGCATTTCTTCTAGTACTTTACATCTGTGTTCAAATTCTGCTGGGGGTTGACTTAGCCTTTCATCCTTTCTGGATTAATAAAATAAGTACCAATTGAGAATTGGGATTGATCTAATTGACTTGCCCCTCCTGCCCTTGTACAAAAATTAGAAAGAATTATTATTATTATTATTATTATTATTATTATTATGGCTTAGTGGTTAGGGTGTTGCACTCATGATCGTGGGATCATGATTTCAATTCCTAGACTGGGTGGTGTGTTGTGTTCTTTAGCAAAACACTTCATCTCATGTTACTTTGCAATCACTTCGACACCTGATGCATGGTACACAGTGCACCTGTTCAGACAGCATTGATTTGATGGAGAGAGTGAACTAATGTGTGGCACGAACATTTGATCACTATAGACAAATCATTTGTGCAGGTTGTTTGGCAAAAGCTGAATGTTCATATGTTATCTTTGATGGGAGAGTCCATCTTCATTATTATTACTAAACTGGTTACTTAGCTTTACAGTTTATTTCTGTTAAGTAGTATCTTCATGTGTTTATTGTTAATTCATTTTGGATCATAGTATGCAGTTACTCGTCTTAATGATCTTGTTGAGTAAATAATAATTTATTAAAAAGAAATTATATTGATATTTTTATGTGAAATTAGTTAATTTTCTGTTGTATTTTAAGTTTTTGAATTCTGTACTCCTGTGGCCTGCCTTTTAAACTAATATGCTACTGTTAAAATTCTTAACTGTTTATGATGCTTAAGTAGTGTTGGATTTGTTGTACTTAATGGTAATGGCTGCAACATTTCATTGCAATTTTTAGATTCAGTCCTGTTGAAGCATTTTATCATTGTTAAAAATATTGGATATAAAAAACTTTAAATGTTAGAATTCAGTTGTAAACTATTTTAGATTTGGTAGATGGAAA
>NC_068983.1:119620774-119625856 GCF_001194135.2 Octopus bimaculoides | reverse complement strand
GAGAGAGAGAGAAAGAGTGAGATCCATCCATCCAATATAGGTAGAATCAACAAAAAAAAGTATCCAGCGAGAGTTAAATATCAGTTTAAGACATAATTGAAAGAATGCTAATAGTTTCATGCATAAACAGAGCCTGAAAGAGTGTTTGGAGATACATGGCATATTTTATAAATATGCCTAGTTAAAGTATCATAAAAGCATGAAACTATTAATAGCTCTTTTGGTTGTGTATTAAGTTGATGTGTGTGTGTGTTTGTCCCACTTGACAACTTGTTTGGTTTGTTTAGAAGTTTCGTATAAGAGACCAATAGATTAAGTACCAGCCTTAAAATGAAAATAAATGCTGGAGTTAATTCATTCAGCTAAAACCCTTCCAGGTGGTGCCCCAGTATTTTCACAGTCCAATGACTGAAACAAGTAAAAGATAAGAGATATTTGAAATGTGTATAAGCTGCAGAGCTCTGGCAAACCCTTTTTTTTTCTTCTCTGTTTTCAAATTCTTTTTTAAATCAACAGAAGAAATTTTGATATTTTTTAAAGCATGACTGTGTGTTAAGAAGCTTGTTTCCCAACCACTTGGTTCCAGGTTCAGTCCCATTGTGTGATACTTTGGGCAAGTGGCTTCTACTATAGCCTCAGGCTGACCAAAGCCTTATGAGTAGATTTAGTAGATGGAAGCTGAAAGAAGCTTGTTGTGTGTGTGTGTGAATGTGTGTCTGTTTGTCTCCCACCACTGTGTGAAAACTAGTGTTGGTGTGTTTACATTCCTATTGCCTAGCAGTTCGGCAAAAGAGACTAACAGAATAAGTACAAGGCTTCACAAAAAATAACTACTGGAGTTGATTCATTTGGCCCAAAGTTCTTCAAGGCAATGCCCCAGCGTGGCTGTAGTCTAATGACTGAACAAGTAAAAGAACAAAAGAATAAGTATTACACTTGTCATTAACTCTGAAACAAATCATTTGAATCAACAAGGTATTAGTGAATTGACATGACTAAATCTCTTTGTTACAAAAAAAAAAAAAAAAGCTGGTGAAATTTTATAAAAAAAAAAAAACTTAAAAGGAAAAATATTTTGAGTAACTAAGGGATTAAAAACAAAAAAAAAATCCTAACAATACAGTTAATTTGGATGGGAACAAAATCACAGCCACATGTATAAGCTGAAAAAAATACAAAGATTGACCTGACTACACAAAGAAACAAACATTTGTTGGTAATAAAGTACAAAAATGATTTATAATGCAAGACTGGTTGAGGTTTATAAAAAAAAAGAACTCTTGAGAACATAAGTTTGGGTCATGACCCATATCTAACAATGAGTTTCATGAGTATTAAAACCATTTATTATAATACCTTACATTACTAAAGAATCTGAAGTATTTATTGTATTTAACACATTTAAAGATACAGGATTGGTCAGCTTAAGCATTTTATTTAGCAGAGCAAGTATATAGAATAAAACATGGTTTACTGTTGGGGAAAAGTAGTTGTTATAGTTAACTTTATGTATGTTTTATGCCTAAGAAACTTGTCATTTGTTTCAATGATCTATTGTTTAAGCAGTCTTCAGTTTTTTTGTTCATATATCTCTGTGTGTATGTGTGTGTGTGTTTATATATATATATGTGTGTGTGTGTGTGTGTGTGTGTGTGTGTATGTAATTATATAGATGTATGTATATATGTGTGTATATGTCTGTGTGTGTATATATATATATATATATATTATATGCACGTACAGATGTATACACACATATGTATGTGTATGTGTGTGTGTACATATCATCATCATCGTCTTTTAGCGTCCGCTTTCCATGCTGGCATGGGTTGGATGGTTTAACTGAGGACTGGCGACCCAGAAGGCTGTACCAGGCTCCGATCTGATCTGGCAAAGTTTCTACTGCTGGATGCTCTTCCTAACACCAACCACTCCGAGTATGTGGTGGGTGCTTTTTACATACCACCGACATGAGGGCCAGTCAGGCAGTACTGGCATCGACCATGCTTGAATGGTGCTTTTTATGTGCCACCTGCATGGGTGCCAGTCAGACAGCACTGGCATTCGCCAAAACAATGACTTCACTTGACTCAACAGGTCTTCACAAGCACATCTTATTGCCCAACAATTGAAGGGTACTCTTAAATGGGCCGGTTATGCTGCACTGGCATAGGCCACGGTTACGGTCTCACTTGGCGTGCTGGGTCTTCTCAAGCACAGCATATCTTGAAAGGTCTCGGTCACTTGTCATCGCCTCTCTGAAGCCCAATGTTTGAAGGTTGTGCTTCACCACCTCATCCCAGGTCTTCCTGGGTCTACCTCTTCCACAGGTTCCCTCATGTGCTAGGATATGACACTTTTTCACACAGCTTTCCTCATCCATACACAACACATGAACATACCAGCCTAATCGTCTTTCTTGCACACCACATCTGATACTTCTTATGTCCAACTTTTCTCTCAGGGTGCTTACACTCTGTCGTGTATGCACACTGACATTACACATCCAGCAGAGCATACTAGCTTTATTTCATTTCAAGCTTACACATGTCCTCAGCACTCATGGTTCATGTTTCACTGCTGTGTAGCATGGCTGTTCACACACATGCATCATACAGTCTACCTTTTACTCTGAGCGAGAGGTCCTTTGTCACCAGCAGAAGTAGGAGCTCTCTAAACTTTGCCCAGGCTATTCTTATTCTAACAGCTACACTCTCAGAGCATCCACACCCACTACTGACTTGGTCACCTAGGTAACGGAAGCTATCAACAACTTCTGGTTTTTCTCCCTGGAATGTGGCAGAAATTGTTCTCTGCACACTTTCAGTGTTTATTGCCCCTGAACATTTGCCACACACAAAAATTATCTTCCCAGTTAGCCTTCCTTTGATATTGCTGCACCTTCTTATGGAGTTTCTACCTAAGCCTTTTCTACAGATCAAGCAGGGCCATCTACCTGAAGGGATTTGTGATTTGTCTGCCTTCCTACTTACTAAGACTTTAGTTTTTGCTAGATTGACTCTGAGGCCCTTCAACTCTAGAACTTGCTTCCACACCTGAAACTTTTCTAGTTCTGATAGTGACTCAGTTATTAGCGTGTATATGTATGTATGTTTATATGTATGTGTATGTATCTACGTGTGTGTATGTGTCTATGTGTGTTCCTATATATATGTAATTATATGTGTGTATATTGTGGGACTCCGTCGGTTATGATGACGAGGGTTCTAGTTGATCTGATCAACGAAACAGCCTGCTCGTGAAATTAACATGCAAGTAGCTGAGCACTCCACAGACTCATGTACCCTTAACGTGGTTCTCGGGGAGATTCAGCATGACAGAGTGTGGCAAGGCTTGCCCTTTTGAAATAGAGGTACAACAGAAACAGGAAGATAGATTGAGAGAAAGATGTGGTGAAAGAGTACAGCAGGGTTCACCACCACCCCCTACCAGAGCCTCGTGGAGCTTTAGGTGTTTCTGCTCAATAAACACTCAACATCCGGTCTGGAAATCGAAACCGCGATCCTACGACCATGACCCCATTGCCCTAACCACTGGGCCATTGTGCCTCCACATGTGTGTATATATATATGTATGTATATGTGTGTGTATGTTTGTGTGTTTGTGTAGTGTCTACTTCATTTTCCTATTAAATAAATGGCATAAAAGCTGTTAAATACATTTTATATGAAGTCATTCATTCTCATTTCATATCAGGTTAATGGAACAAGGATACGTATTATTTCAAAGCTGAGTGTAACAAAATATGAGATGAGCTTTCAAATTTTCAAGTAGCCATTCATCAACTAGTTATATCTTAATACTTTAAAGTTGAATCTAGCCATTCATTTATGTGTCATGAAATGGGGAAGGAGGCTACAATTTTAGTGTGAGATGGATGCAACTTGATGGCAAGGGTAAATGAAGGGAGAGGAAAGAGAAATTTAGGTAATATAGTATTGTATATATTTGGCTCGTGATTCGAGTGGTTATGAAGAGGCTATAGTAACTTTACCTACTACACTTTGCTAAGGCAGAGGTATTGTTTCAGTTGTGTTTGTTTCTTTCTTTGTCTATGGACAAGGTATCTCAAGAACCATTGGATGGATTTGAATGAAGTTTTCAGGGATGTTTGGCTTCATGACTGGCACAATCTGATTAGATTTTGGGATTGATCCAGTTCCGGATAAGGATTCTGGATTATTTTTTCTGTTTTTTTTTTATTACTTAATTTTTGAGAGCGGTCAGGTTCATTTTTAGTATTCTTGTTTGTGAGAGCAGTCGAGTTTATTACCTCTGCCTTTACTCTTTATTCCTCTATTTACTACTTTATTCTTCTATTTTATTCCTTATAAACTGTGAATTTTATTCCTTGCAAACTGTAAATTTTCCCTGTCTAAAATATTCATACCTTGTCTCTGATGACGGAATGCCTAGTGCGTGGATATACTAACTTACTACTTGGGTTATCCCAGAAATGGTTGTAAGACTTTAAATTCTCTTTGCCCTAATTAAATTATTATAAATGACTTGAGATACTATACTAGTTGCAGGAGTGGCTGTGTGGTAAGAAGCTGGCTTTCCAACCACATGGTTCTAGGTTCAGTGCCACTGCATGGCACTTTGGGTGTCTTCTGCTAAGCCTTTGGTTGACCAACGCCTTGTGAGTGGATTTGGTAGACAGAAACTGAAAAAAAGCCTGTTGTATATGTATATATATACACACACACACACACACACACACACACACACACACACATATTTGTATGTATTTGTGCATCTGTATTTGTCCCCCCACCACCATTGCTTGACAACTGATGTTGGTGTGTTTGTCCCCGTAACTTAGCAGTTCAGCAAAACAGACTGATACAATAAGTACTAGGCTTACAAAGAACAAGTCCTGGGGGCGATTTATTCAACTAAAAGGTGGTGCTCCAGCATGGCTGCAGTCAAATGACTGAAACAAGTAAAAGAGTAAAGTGTGTGTGTATGTATATATATATATATATCATCATCATCATCATCGTTTAACGTCCGCTTTCCATGCTAGCATGGGTTGGACGATTTGACTGAGGACTGGTG
>NC_068983.1:119619951-119620451 GCF_001194135.2 Octopus bimaculoides | reverse complement strand
ATCAAAGTAGTTTGATTCAAACTCCTTGGTACTCTAAATGTCAAGTGTATTGCTAGTCTTCAGCTATTGAGTCTGAATTCAGACTCGATGGCCAAAGACTAGTGACATACTTGAAACTCAGAGTACCAAGGAGTTTGAATCAAATTATTGTGACCCATACATGTGACTCCCAATAAATGTGCTGAGTTCCCTTCTTTCTTTTGTCTACTCACTCGTTTTCTTACATGTCTCCACTGTCCTGTTTTTGTTCCCAACTTCTATCCTCCATAAATCCAAAATTTTATTTTGGAAGTTATGGGAGCAACTGTCTTCGAAGATTCATATAGTCATTGAATGCTCGAAATGAGGAGCAGATAGACAGCTGACAACTGATGAAGGGTTGTTCTTTGTGTTACTTGTTCTGTTTTCCATTTTTTTCTCTTGTTTGCGTATTCAACTCGTTTGTTTTCATACTTCATGTTGTTTACAGTTGGTGACATCTTGTACCTACATATGCATAT
>NC_068983.1:119618632-119619511 GCF_001194135.2 Octopus bimaculoides | reverse complement strand
TATATATATATATATAATTATATATATATAAGGTTGAGGAGGGTATTGGATTTAACCAAACCCAAGAGGATACAGGTAATACCGAGTAAGTGCTGTATACCGACTAGTTTGCCCCAGTCGTTGTATGAACAGGATTGGGGATTATAAGTCATATATTAGCGTGTGTATATGTAAATATATATGTACCATTGCTCTCTTTATCTTTTTATTTTTATATATTTACATATATATATATATATATATATACGTGTGTGTGTGTAATGAAACTCACACAAGCAATCAGTTATATGCTGTTACATACCAAGGGTCCCTCCAGACATATTGACATATATATAAACAGGTATACTTATTAAAAGATCTTTAACAACAAGTATTCTTTTGTTCAATCAACAGAAAAGAAAATGGTGTTGTGAAATTGTTGTTTAATTATTCATATGAATCTATATCAGTATCAAATGCTGGTATTTTAAATATATGTTATTCAAACATGTAAATATACCTATACATGTGTGTGTGTGTGTATGTGTACAAATGTATGTATGTATCTAAATGTATTATTATTTTTCCTTAGCACCAATTTGTACTGCGGAAGAACTTGTTGATGCTTACAAAAAGGGATGTAAAGTCTATGATGTGAAACCATGGAATAAAATCATTCAACAACTTTTGGTAAGTAACTGATGAAAAGGTATGATTAAAGACCTAATTATATTGAGACTATGTTTCAAGTATGGATTAACCTATCTTGTTTGCAATTTTTTTACGAGACATTTCTAGTTGATTGTTTACATTTAAGTCTTTATTATGAATTATTGTAAGAGATTTAGTCTCCCTCTCTCTCTCTCTCTCTCTCTCTCTCTCTCTCTCTCTCTCTCTCTC
>NC_068983.1:119611549-119618560 GCF_001194135.2 Octopus bimaculoides | reverse complement strand
CTCTCTCTCTCTCTCTCTCTCTCTCTCTCTCTCTCTCTCTCTCTCTCATCTGCATCTTCCTGTAATTAGACATAAGAATAACTGGGAAATGTAATTCAATTAAGAGTTAATTTGATTGAGTACAGGTTAATAGTTGGAAAAACAGCTCCTAAATAATGCATTTCTATCATAAAAGGGTTGGCAGATTGTCTAGGAGTGGTGGGAAAGGCTTGAATCAGAAGTGATATTTGAAAGTAAGAAATCAGTGAAAGTTAAATTCCAGATGATCTTACTTGTGGATAGAACTGTTGTGGATGATGTTCTCTGCAAAGTCTAAGTAAGGAAACAAATTATAAGAAGCAGAAAGACAGGTGTATTGTTTTACTATCAGTGCTCCCTCTTTCTATCTTTCTGTAACTAACTATTTAATCCCATAACATTATAGCACTGCCTTAGCTCTCACCACTAACACTCTTTGTCTCTCTTTTCATCTCTCCCTTCAACTTAACCATGTACAGCATCACACATTTGGCCTTAGTGAATCTTTATATAGATTGACAGAAATAGGCCCACTGTGTGTAGTAATTGTAGAAGGCAATGGTAATGCACAACAAATATTGTGCAGGAAGTAGATTTTGGTCCAGTGAAGAATTTATTAAATAAGAAAATATCTTTTTTCTTCTCTTATAATCAAAAGTTGTACTGCCTTGTCCTAGTTATGAAAGTCGCATTCAATGCTGGGTCATGGTTGGGTCTTGATTAATATATAAATTAAAACCGCCCTTTAAAATTTCATGCTAATTTCTTCCCAACACCAGCTTGTTAACTTCAAGGTTATATCATAAATCTTTCATTATTTTCAAAATTAATTGAAACAGAGGTAGTGTGCTTCAGCAGAAGTAAGGTAACAAAAAGGTTAAGAGTCCTTCACAATATTTATTCTGTGTCAGGTTACACTCTTGTCTCTTTCACCATCAGAAATATAGTGAACCAGTGATTGGCTCATTGGAAACCTGAAATTAATGAGGTTATTGTTCACCTGTTGTGATAGAGAATTTAAAAAATAATCATATTGCATTCATTAGAAAAATGAAGTCATGTTTTCAATAAATATATTTAACTTGCAGAAACCTTTGCTTGTGAAACAATTGTCCAGTTAAAACATTTTTTAGTGTTCCTTCTTATATGTATCTAATAACTGTTGAGTCTCTATTCTTGTTTTATTGTTTTATTTTATGAACTAAAAATAAAATAAACAGAGACATTTTAGAAACAACCTTTACTCTAGTTCTTGTCAACATAATCACCACCTGCATCATCATCATCATCATCATCATCATCATCATCATCATCATCACCATCATCTATATCTTCTTTTCCACTGGTCTGCCCCAACACAGCACCTTGCTATTTGTTGTGTTCCTTCGTCATGTGCAGCATCCTGAAATTACCTTTCACCACGTCTGCTTATATCTCCTTTGATGATCCTTTTCCAGAGTTTCCTTCCACATGGATTGCTTGGCACTTCTTTACTCATCTGTCATCATTCATACATATTACATAGTCCATATTAACACAGTTGTCTCTTGTTCCCAATACATCAAATTTCTCTTATAACCAGTTTTTCTCTCAGCTCATCTGTGCCACATCATTCATATACATTATATAGTTAGTAGAGCATACTCCATTTCTCTCCAACCTCCACTCATCCTCTGTATTTAATGTCCCTGCCTTGCTGCAATGCAGCATTGCACTTCAGACATGCAAAAGCAATGTACAAAATAATCTTCACTCAAAGGTAGAAACCCATTTTTGCAAGGTCTTGCTTTCATTAAGTAGTGTACTGGGGATACAGGCTATGTATAGTATAACTATGGTGTATGTCATTAGTTTACTGTTCTTCCAGACTCTTTGTTAGCCTAGTAAGTGTTGAGGTTGTTCTGTCTACCAATCCATCTGTTAATCACAGATTTAAGGGAGTTGCTGTCTGTGATAACAGAGCTAAGGTATGTGAACTCAAGGACTACTTCACCTTTCAGTTGTTGACAATAATGGTAGTGGAGAAAGAATGTTCAACCAATGTGTTGGATGAAAGGAATTGGCCTGACACTGTGGCCTTTAAGCTGAAGTCTTGGCAGGCTCTGATGGTGGTGGGCAACTTTCCATTAGATCATTTGGTTGTTCTTTAGAATGTGTTGCCTGTGTTAATCTGCAAACATGCCCTTCACTAGATGCATCTTAATGCATCTAATCAAGGCATTCATATAATATTTTATGTAACATTAGCAACGGGATATATAACATCAAAGTATCACATGAAAATAAGTAGGCAGTTGAATAATGACATTTCTTTCGCCATTAAATCAATCCATACAGGACAATTGGATCATTTTTGTGCTAGCAAGACAAAATAATTAATATCTTTGAGAGTATATGAATTGCTTTTCTTTGTTGAGATTCATATATTTTTTGACAGAATTTTAATAAGAAAACCTTTATTCTTTTATACCTCTTAAGTGACTCCATCTTCAAAGAAGCAGCCTGAATAGGCTTTGGCTCCAAATAGTTAATGACAAATAATGAGAAAATTTTTTTTTTTTCAAGTATGAAATGACATTGTTTTTTCTCTTCATCTTTCCCTATATTTTATACTTACCCATCCCCCTCCATGTTCCAGATAACCAGTGACTCATTTGAATCTGCACATTCACACACATTCTGCCTCTCTCCCGCCCCTCCTCTCTCTCTCTCTCTATGTATATATTTCTAAAGAAATAAATGTTGCTATTTTTGTCATGAAAATCATATTTCTTTGATATTCCAGATATGTACTTTGCTACCTATAGTTGTTTATATGTGTTTATATGTTTGATGTCAAAAACCTACAGGTAGTGCCAGTTTTTTGTCATAGCAAATAATAAATTTTACAAAATAAAGCTAGGTTGCCTTATGATTGCTAAAATTTGTCTAACTCTTGAGTGGTGACTATATCTAAATTTTTTGAGTATACTAAACAAAAAAAAAGACTATTATATATTTTACTTCTTTCTTTTTTTTCACAGAATGTAAAAAATTGCTGGAATAGGCATAAATCTTTCGTTCTTCAAGGTAAATAATTTTAAAATTCTATTTAATTAATAAAGAACCTTATGTTCCAAATAATTATCACATGTATCTTTTGATGAAATGCTTGAAAAGATTAACTCTTGAATCATGTAATATTGACAGATAAAACTCCATATAGACTGGACATTGCAGCTAGCAAGTCCAGTTTATTGCAGATAACAAGTCCAAAGGTCATAGCAAATTCTATTAATTAGTTCTATTGAAGAATGTAGAAGTTTACTACCAAAGCACAACTACTTCTTCGTACTAGATTTGGATTCTTATCACATGAGCTGGTAGTGCAATGCTTTATCCACTCAGCTATTTCATCTCTATGAGATAGAAGTATGAAAATAAATACATCTTCAACTTTCTCTTTGTTCTTTTCTTTTTTTTTACTTTTATTTTATTTTTATTTTAATCCATCCATCCTTCTTCTTCACTCACTATTCCTGGGAGGTTCATGGGGGTAGAGTCCTCAGGCACCTCCTCCTCTGGGTCATATCAGAAGCAACCGTCATTAGACTTTCTGGCTGGATTTTCAAGTGTAACCAACTGAGACTATGGATATTATCCAACAATCTCATTATTGGTTTACTTCTAGGTCTCCTGCTAGTTGGCTTGGCTTAAAGAACCCATCTTGTAATTCTTTCCTGCAATTTTCTAATCACGTGTCTGAAGTACCAGAGCTGTAACCTCTCAACAAAAATTACATGAGATAGACTTTGTTATTATATTGTACCTAGGTAAATTATGTAGAGTCAAATATCAAATCGTCAATTATTTGAAAATCACAGTCTTTACCAGTTGCTGATTTGTCAATTTTGACTTTAAGGAATAAATGAATTGGTGTTCAAACTTTTACTCAACATATAAGAGATGTAAGTCAAATGAATTGGCTACAACCAGCTTGTACTCTTTGTTTTCTCTATGGTGCTTGCTAGTGTATTGCAATAATTTCACAAGTCTCGTTGCTTCATGAAATTATTAAATATATAGTTGTTTATATGTGTTTATATGTTTGATGTCAAAAACCTAGTCACACCCTCAAGTCACACCCTACTAGTTTTCAATGAAAGGGAAAATTAGATACTGTAGTTCTAGACATATAAACAGACAGGTTGATCACAGATTTGGTCTAAAGAACATGTTTATACTTGCTAATGTTCATAGTTTCACATTTTTAAAAGATAGTAAACACATTCTATTGAGAAATTTGTTTCTTACTGTTGTAATATTGCATAAGGCAGAATCGTTAGCATGCCAGGCAAAATATTTAGCAGTGTTTTGTTTGTCTTTATATTCTGAGTTCAATTTCTGTCAAGGTTGACTTTGCTTTTCATCTTTTTAGGGTTGATAAAATAAGTACCAGTTGAGTATTGGGGGTTGATGTAATCAACCTATCCCCTCCTCTCAAATTGCTGATCTTGTGCCAAAATTTGAAAGCAATATTGTAATATTCTTTTGTACTCTAGGCACAAGGCCCAAAATTTTTGGGGAGGGGGCCAGTCGATTAGATCAAACCAAGTGCGCAACTGGTACTTAATTTATCGATCCCGAAAGGATGAAAGGCAAAGTCAACCTTAGCGGAATTTGAACACAGAACGTAAAGACAGACAAAATACCGCTAAGCATTTCGCCTAGCATGCTAACGTTTCTGCCAGCTCGCTGCCTTGTGCATACCATGTGTTCTTGATGTGCTGAAACTTTTGACAACTTAATACTAATTAAGAAATAAGAATGTAAAAATATGCTTTTTTTTCTAATTAACTCTTTAATATTCAGATTACTCTGTCAAATGTAATTCTTTTTTTTATCACACACACATTGTTTTGAATTAATTATGCATTATTTCACAGCAATGAGATTTTGATGGTGTAATTGTTTATTTTTAGAATGATAATGTAGGGTTGATGTAAGAGGTCAGATATAGCTAGTTTGAAAATAAAGCAGGTAGAATATTTGGGCAAGATATGGCCAGCTGAAATGCTAAGTGTTAAAGAAATGAGAAAAAGTGAAAGTAATAATCAATGTATCTTTAAATGACACTTAAGTTGATTCTTACACAATGTAGTTCTTTCACTTACAACACATGATCACTTGCCTAATAAGTATTGCTCCAAAACAATCTAATTATGATTTGTTGCTAATAGATATGAAATAGCAATTTGCAATATAATAAATGAGAAATTATTCTCTAAGGTGTTGATGAATCCTATCAAAAGAAAGAGATTGTATTCCTAGAAAAAATACCTATTTATCTCAGTCTTTATTCTTAATTGCTAAATTGTTATTTGTAACCATGAATAGAATAGTCTTCATTCATTTTGTCTCTCATAGAATACATGTATTTTGAAATAAATATTCTTGTCTTTCAAGGTGAACAGTTGGATCATAAACATTGTGAAGCTCTAGAAGAAGTCTTTCGAAGAGTTCAGTTTGAAAGTATTGTTCTTAAAATTTGTGATTTGGACGATGGGGTAATATTTTTTTTGTTATTTTGTCACATTTGGATTAATATTTCATTGAAGTTTACTTAGTTTTGAAATACTTCTTTGATTAATTTAATATTTTTCTTTATTAATTATGTTACTACATAAAGCTATTTGGTTTTTGTCTGATATTATATGTATGTGAGGCATGACTGCGAAGCTAATACATTTGCTTTACAACCATATGACTTTGGGTTCAGTCCCACTACACAGCATCTTAATCAAGTTCTACTATAGCTCCTGGTCAACCGATGCTTTGTCAATAAATTTAAGTAAATGGAAACTGAAAAGAAGCCCATTATATATAGGTGTGTGTACATACATGTGTGTGTGTATGTCACCTTGACCTGACATCGCATGCTAATTGTAAACAAATGTCACCTTCATACAAATGCTACTTGTGAAAACATGTTCAGCCTAAGAGAAAATATTACCTTGCTTGGAACTGGTAATGGTTGACAACAGAAGCCTTTGACCGTAGAAAATTTGTCTCAATGAATTGTGTCTTATCCATGCAAGCATAGAAAAGAAGACATTAAAACAATGCTGCTTCTGATAACATATAATGGATGTGAAGTGTTATAAGTACTGTAGGTCAAGTACACTGCACGTGTGATAAATCCATAATAAAAAAAAAATAGGTCTAAGCAATTAGATTTCACATGAAAGTAACACTGGCTGGCATGGAACAAAAGTGGGCCTGTAGAATTTTTTCAAAAATGTAATCCTATCATCTTCCAAAAGGACTAAGAAACATGGCCAAAGTTTTCCTGAGGCATTTATAAAGCATCTAGCTACATTTCTTTCTATCATTCTTTATCAACTTTCTGCAAAAAGACAATCAAAGCAGAGAGGCCTTCAATCAGAGATTCCATCATACACATGAGAGAGATACAGCATTCAATTTCAGAAGATGATTTTGCTCCAACATGGCCTTGTTCATGATGACTAAAAACAAACTACAGAACTAAGAAGAGATTTAACAATTGAAAGCATGTTATGTTTAATTGTCTCTCAAGTCATGTATGAAATAACACAGTTTTGTGAAAATAGATGATGGGAATTATTAAAAATATTTGGTAATTGAAGATGAACAATGCCATAAATAGGTTCAAGAAAACACAAGAATTAACTGATTGTTTAGGACTGATATAAGTTTTACTATGAATAAGACAAAATGAAAAATGCAAAATGAATTAAACCATAAGTTATATTTACATAAAAGAAAACTGAAAAACCTTAGTCTTTTTATTATTATTATTTTGGTAAAAATCACTTTTTGTTTCCGTTTATTTGCAGACTGCTGAAGCTCTTTTTGATATGATTGAGTACTATGATTCCACAATGAAACTGAATATGTCTTTTAATAAAGATATTGGAATTAGAGGATGGCAGGCATGCTCAAATATGATCCGAAAGGTTTATTGCAATTTTT
>NC_068983.1:119609129-119611290 GCF_001194135.2 Octopus bimaculoides | reverse complement strand
TATATATATATATATATATATATATATTCTTTTATTCTTGTTTCAGTCATTTGACTGCGGTCATGCTGGAGCACCGCCTTTAGTTGAGCAAATCGACCCCTAGACTTATTCTTTGTAAGCCTAGTACTTATTCTATCGGACTCTTTTGCCGAACCACCAAGTTACAGAGACATAAACACATCGGTTGTCAAGCGATGTTGGGTGGGAACAAACACACACACACACACAAGCATATACACACACATGCATATATATATATATATATATACGATGGGCTACTTTCAATTTCCGTCTGCTAAATCCACTCACAAGTCTTTGGTTGGCCCGAGGCTATAGTAGAAGATACTTGTCCAAGGTGCCATGCAGTAGGACTGAACCCAGAACCATGTGGTTGGTAAGCAAGCTACGTACTACACAGCCACTCCTGCACCTATATAAGTTTTCTCCAACATGGCCTTTGATTCAAATTCATTGATACTCTGAGTTTCAAGCGTGAAGCTAATCTTCAGCCATTTTGAATTTATATATATCATCATCATCATCATCATCATCGTTTAACGTCCGCTTTCCATGCTAGCATGGGTTGGACGATTTGACTGAGGACTGGTGAAACCGGATGGCAACACCAGGCTCCAATCTAATTTGGCAGAGTTTCTACAGCTGGATGCCCTTCCTAACACCATATATATATATATATATATATATATATATATATATATATATATATCTGTGTGTATGTAGATGTAAAATAAAATATTTTAAAATAAAAATCAACATTTGAAAACAAGTTTTTGATACTGTATGAGAAATTGAAAATGTCAGCTTATTGAAGTGTATTTATATGCAGTCTTTCTGTGGAATGAATTTATGGCAATATACTCCAAATTCTCAGCCAAACAGCATGGGTATTAGGACAGTTTCTGGCCTCTCTAATTGCCAACCAGCCTTACTGAACCTTGTTTTTCTCAGAAACATTGTAGCTATAATCTGTGTAAAAAAGTTGTTTAACTTAGCTTATAAGCTAATTTATAATTTACATATTTGTGTTAATTTGAGAGCTATTATAAATTCTCATTAGATGAAACTAGTGTCAAACTTCTACCAATTAGCAAGTTTGTATATCCACTTCTAAACTAGGTCATCCTTTTTGTACAACTGCTAAGTACTGTCACTTTGCTGAAGGTCAAGGTTAAACTAAGCTTGATAACAGTCTAATACTTATGCTGTTTGCCAAGAACTTACATTATAATCCCAAAATTAATTCTATACCAATGTATACATGTCAAACACATAAATATACTTTGGTATATAGAATTTTGTAGTTTTCCTACTGCACTGATGTAAAGAGAGTGGATAATATATGGTTTAATTGACAATTTTAAATGTAGACACTATAAAAACCCATGTAATTTATGCATTTTTTTTTTTTTTTTGCAAAAATAAAAATAAACTTTAGGGGTGCATAAATTACATGAGTAGATCATTTCCTGAATGATTTTAGAATTTTTTTTTTTTTTTGCAAAAAGACGTACAAAACGTAAGCATTCACACCAGAAGTTGACTCATTTAATGTCAGAATAGGTTTTTACAGAAAAAATAAGTTGAAATGAAGTTGACTTTTATTTATGCTGGACGGTATAATGCTTACTTTTTCTGTATAAATTTACTAAAACCAATAATATTTATTGGTAATTAAACCTAATTTGCAACACCTGTGCATATTTATCAGCTTTGATTTTGTTGATATTTCAAAAACAGAAACATGTTTTACATACCTGCCATATACATCAGTTTTGTTTTTTTCACTTTAAAGGTAACTGATTCTGATAGAAGCAAACACGATATTGAATAATTCTCCATCATACGTCTACGACCCCACCTCTTTTTTTAAAGTAAAGATAAATGCTTTTTAATTGTGATAATGAAACAAGAGGTTTAATCCTTACCACCAAAATTCATTTCTCTTGGGAAATATAAGGGTGATGATGTCTTCATTCCACAGATCCCATTAATCCCATCTGACTTCCCTATGAATTTAAACGGCTCCAGTTCCCAGTGAAACTAAGTTTTGCTATGTCCATAAACAAATCTCAAGCACAATCTCTCAATGCTGTTGGGCTTAACCTTGCTTCTCCTTGCTTCTCTCATGGGCAATTATATG
>NC_068983.1:119601494-119608737 GCF_001194135.2 Octopus bimaculoides | reverse complement strand
ATGTGGTTGGTAAGCAAGCTACTTACCACTCAGCCACTCCTGCACCTTAAAAGGATGGAAGGCAAAGTCAACCTCAGTGGAATTTGGACTCAGAACATAAAGACGGACAAAATGTTGCTAAGCAATTAGCCCAGCATGCTAACATTTCTGCCATCTTGCTGCCCTGTGCTAACATAATTAAACAGTGATTGATTTCTCACATCATCTGATAGAATTTTTCTGAAAATATCTTTTTTATCAGAATAAATATATTTATTTCTTTTAACATTCTTTAAACTTCCGAGCAACGCCAGGTACTTAGACTAGTGTAAAATAAAGTTTATTATAAACAACACAAACACTTTGTAATTTAATAGCTTTAATGTGATATCTGTTAAACAGAAATTATTTTTATTTAATGAAAATTTAATAAAATCTAATCATAAGTAAATGAAATTATGCTAAATACAACTGAATTAAAAACCTTTTTTTCCCTGGCCATATTGGCAGTTCTGAAAACTTTTGGGTGTGAATTTTACGAGTAGAAGGCTTTTTTTAACAAATTTTAACCTGAAAATACCTGCATAAATTACACAGGTGTGCAAATTACATGGGTTTTTATGGTAGTCAAGAAAAAAATTTAGCATTGTAAGAAGGTTGTTTATTTATTGAAGAGCATTTTTATAATATTATGGTATGGTCATTACATAACATTATCCTTATTATCTTCCACAGACTCCCAGTCTTCATTATCTGGATGCACGAGGTTGTCAACTAAATGATTGTATTATAACTATATTTGGTCGATCTCTTAAATTGGGTTCCAATTTAACTGTCCTACATCTTGAAAATACTTCTATAACAGAAAACTGTTTGCTTGTTCTTGGTTAGTTGAATTTTATATTTCATTTCATTTTATTGCAGCTTTACCTTTTCTATGTTTGATTACTTAGACAATATGTATTTCAATCTATGAGGCTTCTGGCAATTTGCTGCACTTGGAGAGACACATCAAGCTAAGTGAAATTGTGGTCATGGCAAGTGCTGGTGACATGTAAAAGACACCCATTCCAGTGACATGTAAAAGACTCTCACTGCACTCTTTAGAATGGTTGGTATTATGAAGGGCAACTAGCTGTAGAAACCAAGCCAAAACAGACTGGAGCCAAGGAGATTCAAACTGCTTTCCAGCATGGAAAATGGATGGTAAATTATGACAACGACGAGGATGAACCTCACAAATTAATTGTTTGTTTTATGATGTAAAATATTTGTACTGTTTTCTATTTATTTAATGTTTAATTTGATTAAAATAAAATAATATATTTAAAATGAGACTTACACATCAATATCTAATACAGCTCTAATTGATGCAACAATGACATCAGTATAGTTATATGAGAATGAACTGGAAATTGGAATGTCACAGCTGTTGATATTTCTTACTGTTTCATACTTTTAGAGGTGTTGTGATGCATCACTTAAGTAAATTTTATAAGTCAACGCCCTTATTAATTTAATACTTTTGTTGACAAATTGTTTTCAACAATGTTATCTTATTTTGTTATCATCATCATCACTTAATGTCTGTTTCCCATGCTGAATTAATTTTTTTTTTTTAATTCTTTTTTTTTTTCAGTTGAAGCATTAAAAAGGAATGAAGTATTACAGGAGCTATTTCTTGGGGACAATAAACTGGGTCCTAAAAATGGCAATGATATTGGAAATTTACTTAAATTCAACAGTAAATTACAGCTCCTTGATCTCAGAAATAATCAACTTCAGGTAGGTAGCATTTCTGAAAATATTCTTTCACTTGTTTTTCCCTGTAGTATGATATATCAAAATCTCTCTTTCTGAGTCATCATTTGTTTTGATTTTCTAAAATATTATTTTTTACACATTTCCAGTTCTTAGATTTAACCTTTTCAATATCAATCTACCTGAGGCTACCCTTAATTCTATTATACAAACTGCCTGCTAAATTAAAACTTTCCATCAAAAGTTCATGTTAATTTATATTCCAAACTCCAGATTAGTTATGACAGCTTTTTTTCTAAATTCTTCAAATTTAATTATGAAACAAAGGCAGTGCATTTCAACAGAATTATGGTATCAAATGGGTTAATATTGATTTTGACTTTCTCTTAATCATTTTGTCTTTTGGTGAGATTCAGAATTGTTCTCCAATTTAGCTAAAGTTTCTTGCATACTTTATCTTCAATGTATAAGCAAAACATTTTATGAACAGACTTGCTTTTCCCTTAGTTATACTTTTGTAATTTCACTTGTAGGTAACCCAATCTATATCAGGTAAAATTAAGCTGGCTGCCTAGACCTAAGCCTGAAAATGTGTTGTTTTAAAGCAACGTAAAAGAATAAAAGATAGAAACAAAGTTTAATTGGAAAGGAAAAAAAATCAAGGCCTGCCTGGTAATTCCAGGAGGAAAACAAGGAAATTTGTGATGTTTTTGTTTTACCTAAAGGCACTTAAATGAAATGAACTGAAATGACTTGAAAAAAAAAAAGCAGAACATTGGATTATTGTAAAAAAATGAATAAGAGGAAAAGAAAAAGGAAAAGTATTGATATAATCTTGGATTATCAGCAGTTGTGTAAATGGCAACAAAACAATAATTGTAGCTTTGTATCACTGCCTAATTCCATCCACATTATTGGACACACAAAGCAATTGTAATAGTGGTTGCTGCCTGATATTTTACTGAACTTAAGCAGAAATATAGAACTGTCAAATTTAATTATATTACTCAATGACCTAATCTTTTTTTACCTTATGTGATCTTGTATTCTTTTGGTATAAAATTCTGTTAATAAGTTTTTTTTTCTTTTCTATAATCCTTATTGAAACTTTGACAATTAAATCTTTATTTATATTATTAATTTTTTAGGATACTGGTTTAGGTAAAATATGCCAAGGACTTTGTCAAAAACTTAGCCCTAATGGAATAAATACATTAGTATTGTGGAACAATCAAATATCACATCTAGGAATGCCATACCTTGCAGAAGCACTGGTAAATTTTCCTTTTCTTTTTTAATGTAATTCTTTTCATATCAATATTCTGTTTGAAATTCATTTTCTCTATTTCTTTTATTGCTTTATTGATAATAATTACTGCTTCATTGATTTGACAACAAATTAAGGTCGAGTAGAGAGAGTTAAAATTAATGAATAGCTACGGGCATAACTGTGTGGTTAAGCGATTTGCTTTGCAACTAGGTTTTCAGTTCAATCTCACTGCATTGCACAATGGGCAAGTGTCTTCTACTAGACTCCTGTGCAACCAAAGTCTTATTAATGAATATGGCAGATGGAAACTGAAAGAATCTGTGTATGTGTGGATACATAGGCGTAGGAGTGGCTGTGTGGTAAGTAGCTTGTTTACGAACCACATGGTTCCGGGTTCAGTCCCACTGCATGGCACCTTGGGCAAGTTTCTTCTTCTATAGCCTCGGGCCGACCAAAGCCTTGTGAGTGGATTTGGTAGATGGAAACTGAAAGAAGCCCGTCGTATATATGTATATATATATATATATAAATATATATGTGTGTGTGTGTGTGTGTGTGTGTATATGTTTGTGTGTCTGTGTTTGTCCCCCCAACATTGCTTGACAACCGATGCTGGTGTGTTTACGTCCCCGTAACTTAGTGGTTCGGCAAAAGAGACCAATAGAATAAGTACTAGGCTTATAAAGAATAGGTCCTGGGGTCGACTTGCACGACTAAAGGCTGTGCTCCAGCATGGCCACAGCCAAATGACTGAAACAAGTAAAGGAGTATATGTATATATGTACATATATATTCGTTTGTATGTGTTTGTGTCTCCATGTCTTGATATTGCACATTGAAACTGTGAACAAACATCACAGGCATACAAGCAGTGTTGTGTTTGACCTTTGTGCTGTTTGTATTTTAATGACACTGCTTCCATAATGTTGACACTTGTTTACAACTACTGTGTGATGTTAACCCATGAACACACACACACACACATATTAGTCCTTACTTGGGAACAGGTGAGGGTTGGGAACTGAAAAACATATCATCTGACTCATGTGAGCATGAAAATACAGACGTTAAAAAATGACAATGATGATGGTATTTTGATATAAACCACCATCATTATCATCCTCAAAATAATCATTTTAACATCCACTTCTCCAATCTCACATGGATCAGATAATATTTATTGAAGTGGATTTTTCATGGCTGGATGACCTTTCTATCACTAACTTTCACCTGTTTCCAAGTAAGGTAATATTTTTTCCCATTAACAGACATGTTTTCACAGAAGATAGGAAATAAAAGACACTGCTTTCATAATGGTGACACTTGTTTGCAACTATCATGTGATGTTAAGGCAAAGAGACAGTCTCTTACACTTATGTACGCGCATATGCTTTTTTCAGTGTCTGTCTTCCAAATCTGCTCTCAAGACTCTGGCCAGCCCAAGGCTATTGTAGAAGACACTAGCCCAAGGTGTCACACAGTGGAACTGAACTCAGCACCATGTGGTTGGGAAGCAAACTTCTTACCATATAGACAGGCCTCCACCTAAAAGTTTGAGTAAATATCCTGTGGCAACCATATATTATTTCTTAGTTTAATAAAGGATCTAATTTTACTTAGAGTATGAAATAGTTTACAAGAGAAAGCTACCTCTGATGAAACAAGTTTGATATTTGCTACAAAGAACTAAATTTGCTAATTTCAATGTGATAAACTAAAACAAAGATGTACTGCAGTATCAGTGATAGGATACAAGTTCACAGTTCTTAAACCTAGCTGATGATCATTGCATCTTTTAGATCAGTGGTTCTCAACTAGGGTCCATATGGCCCTTGGGTGTCCATATAAAACTTTGTTAAAATTTACCTCCAATAAATCTGTTATACTTCTACAATACACAAAACATTTCAAAAATTATTTTTATACAGTTCCTAATAAAATATAATGATAAAAATATAATAAAATTTTTTTGACATTGAATGGCTGTGGAAGTTCATCCGAGTAGTTTAGGAATCAAAGGGATTCATATGTAAAAAATGGTTTGAGAAACATAGTTTTAGACGGTAGGAGGAAAAATCAGAGGTAGTTGATAGCTTCCGTTACCTAGGTGACCAAGTCATCAGTAGTGGGGGTGGATGCTCCGAGAGCATAGCTGCTAGAATTAGAATAGGCTGGGCAAAGTTCAGAGAACTCCTACCTCTGCTGGTAACAAGGGGCTTCTCATTCAGAGTAAAAGGTAGACTGTATGATGCATGTGTACGAACAGCCATACCACATGGCAGTGAAACATGGGCTGTGACTGCTGAGAACATGGGTAGGATTGAAATAAATGAAGCTAGTATGCTCCACTGGATGTGTAATGTCAGTTTTATACACGACAGTGTCTAAGCAGCCTGAGAGAAAAGTTGACCCTAAGAAGCATCAGATGTGGTGTGCAAGAGAGATGACTGTGCTGGTATAGTCATGTGATGTGTATGGATGAAGACAGTTGTGTGAAGAAGTTTCACACCCTAACAGTCGAGAGAACCTGTGGAAGAGGAAGACCCAGGAAGACATGAGATGAAGTGGTGAAGCACAACCTTCGAATGTTGGGCCTCACAGAGGCAATGACAAGCGACCAAGACATTTGGAGATATGCCATGCTTGAGATGACCTGGCAAGCCAAGTGAAATTGTAGTCATGGCTGATACCAGTGTTGCGTAGCTGGCACATTTATAAGTACCCTTCAGTCGTTGGGCGATATGACATGCTTATGCTGACCTATTGAACCGAGTGAAATCGTAGTTGTGGCCACTGCCAATGCTGCCTGACTGGCACCCATGCCGGTGGCATGTAAAAATCACCACTTGAGTGTGATCGATTCCAGTGCTGCCTGACTGGCACCCATCCCTGTGGCACATAAAAAGCAACATTTTGAGCATGGCCAATGCCAGCACCACCTGACTGGTACATAAAAAGCACTGTTCGAGTGTGGCTAATGCCAGTGCCACCTGACTGGCTTCCATGCTGGTGGCATGTAAAAAGCATCCACTACACTCTTGGAGTGATTGGCATTAGGAAGGGCATCCAGCTGTAGGAACTTTGCCAAATCAGATTGGTGCCTGGTGCAGCCTCCTGGTTTGCCAATTCTCAGTCAAACTGTCCAACCCATACCAGCATGGAAAGCAGACGTTAAATGACAATGATGATTTTCAGGTTTTTCTGAAGTTTATCTATCCCACTCTATTTAAAGGTTATTGTATTGTTTTCTAAAAAGCATAGTTTAATAATTTCATTGCCTGTGTATTTTTCTTATGAAAGTAAATAAACTTTTATGTGTATAGTTTAATGTTTTTGCTTTTTTTATTGTTTGTAGGCAAAATTAGAATGTCTTGAAACACTGAACTTGGGTAACAATAACATCACAAATGAAGGAATTCATTATTTAAAAGATGGATTATTAAAGAGCAAATCTCTTATCCGACTTGGTTTGCAAAATACAAAGATTTTATGTGAAGGTAATTAGCTCATCTGCATTTTGTTGAAATTCTTTATCTAAGATAAATTTGTTAAATAAAAATAAAAAATAATTAATTAATCAATAATGTATTCACCCTTCTTGTTTACAACTTCTTCCCAATGTTCAACAAGATTTTCAATACCTCGTTGGTAGAAATCACCCAATTTCGACTCGAAAAATTGATCCAACCAAGCTCTCAATTCTGCATCAGTATTGAACGAAACTCAGCGCATAACATTTGAAAGAAGTGGAAATCCATTGGTGCCAAATCAGGAGAATACGGCGAGTGTGGCAGCACTTCCCAACCATGCGTTTGAATGGCTTCCTTGGTCATTTTGGCGATATGAGGGCTGGCGTTGTCATGCAGCAGAAGAACTCCATGCTGCCAATTAGGTCTTTTCTCTTGAATAGCTGTGTTGAGTCGTTCCATCTGTTGACCATAGAGTTCCACGTTGACCGTTTGGTTCCATTCAAGCAATTTGTAATGGATAATCCCTTCCCAGTCCCACCATACGCACAACATCATTATACGCGGATGAAGTTCTTGTTTCACGTGTGGTGTTGCCTGTTTACCAGGGCTAAGCCATTCCTTACGCTGATTCATATTGGTGTACAGGCACCATTTTTCATTGCCAGTGACTCTTCGGTAAAGAAATCGTTGCTTGTGTCCATGAGTTGAGCGGTGACAAGCAAGCAAACCAGTGGAGATTGTGGCTCGTTGATTTTTGTTGTTG
>NC_068983.1:119595689-119601484 GCF_001194135.2 Octopus bimaculoides | reverse complement strand
GCAAACCAGTGGAGATTGTGGCTCGTTGATTTTTGTTGTTGTCACTTAAAGCATGTGGAACCCATGCTCCATATTTCTGAACCTTTCCCATTGAGTGAAGATGCTTCTATATAACAGTGTGGGAGCATTCTATTTTCTCTGCCAGTTCCCTTGTCATTTGACGAGAATTTTCGAGCAAAAGTTGGTTTAATCGCTCTTCATTGAACTCAACTGAATAGCCAGAACAAGGTGCATCCATTTTTGAACTTGGCATACCAGTCACGAGCGGTTCTTTCAGCTATGGCACCCTCTCCATACACAGCACAAATGTTGCAAGCAGCTTTTGCAGCCTTAGAACCTTGATTAAAAGCAAAAAGAAGGAGGTGTCAAAAATGCTTGTTTTTCTTAACTTGACATTCCCTTTTAATGATCTGAAAATAAACAATAATTAACTAAAATTAACTAAAAAACAAAACAAAATAGATTCCAAAATGATTCAAAAATAGAATTCTCAAAAAAAAATAGATTCCAAAATTTAAAAACGCAATAAATTCCAAAATTTAAAAAACGGCGGGAACTTAGTTGCCAACCCAATATTTTGGGTATCATTTCTTCTGCCACTAGAAACCACTTGATGATGACCAGTGTCATTGAGCTCACATCAAGTGGCTTCTAGTGGCAGAGGCCTGAACTACAATGGGCTTGTTCCACAGAGAACATTTCCGGTTCCTTTTGGGTACCCACTTATACACCTTCCTACACACATAATGCTTCAGTTGCTTTAAATTAAACACTCCATCAGGAAATTAGGAAGAGTACACTCCTGATCCAACCAATCCAAGGACTGCATCATGCTCCAGTATCTGCTTTAGCATGGTCTCTATGGCTGGTTGCCCTTCCTAACACCTACTAATTTACTGAGTGTATTGATTGCCTTTTTTTTTTGTGCATAATAAAATGAATTCTACATATCTGAATTTATTGAACCATCAAATCCATGATAATATTAAAAAATTGCATATAGAACACTGGAAACATAGAACGTCGACTTAATGGTTATTAATTTGCTGGTGATTCTTTCTGTTTCATTTATTTCATTAAAAGAACATTATTATCCAACTAAATTGTTGCTTTAATAAAAAGTAATATGTAATTGTGATTCTAGGTGCTGTTGCTCTGGCTGAATATATTGCTGACAGTTCACGCATATTGCATATTGATCTTTGTAAAAATAACATTCGAACAGCTGGTTTGATGGCACTGTCTCTTGCATTAAAAGTCAATCAATCATTAGTGAGACTTGAACTCGACAAAACTACCAAGAAGGAAGTGGTAAGTGTGCTGTATTATTTATTTATTTTGTTACTGTTGTGTTTTTTTGTTTTAAATTAGAGAAGTAGAAATGATTGAGATAACTTATCTGAGATCAGACAGAATAGTTTAGTGTATCTAACTTATCTCATGGTTGTGAGTTCAGTTCCCACTGAACCTGTATCCATTACATCCTGCCAAGGTTGATACTTTAATTCTATTCATCATCTCCAATTCTCATGACAATTATTTTTCAGCTTAGTCAAATGAAATACACGTCTGCTTTATCTTTATTATGTCAAATTATTTCATTATTAATTTACAGAAGCCTTTTCACAGAAATCTATATCCTATATAAGCATGACAATTTGTTCATAAGTTAATAGTGGATATATAAAATTCAGAGCTAAGGATCCTAAACTTAAGTTATCAATATATTCAACTAGGGTTTTGAAATGCAAGTGAATGCTCATTGGGGGAAATTGACTAATGGTTCATGAGCTGTTCCCTTGTGTGTCTGAGGACCTTCGAACATTGGGCCTCACAGAGGCAATGACGGGAGACTGGGACCTTTGGAGATATGCTGTGATTGAGAAGACTCAGGAACTAAAGTGAGATCACAGTCATACATGTCCAGCCCTGTTAAGAATACCCCTGATGCTTTGGGCGATATGATATGCTTGAAAAGACCTGTTGAGTGAAGTAAAACCAATATCGTAGCTGTGGTCAGTGCCCCTTGGGTGAATCCCATGTCAGTGATATGTAAAAAGCACCATCCGAACGTAGTCAGTGCCAGGTCTGCCTGATTGGCTCCTGTGTTAGTGGCACGTAAAAAGCACCATCCAAATGTGATCAATGCCAGGCCTGCCTGACTGGCTCCCGTGCCATTGGTATGTAAAAAGCACCCACTACACACTCAGAGTGGTTGGCGTTAGGAAGGGCATCCAGCTGTAGGAACTTTGTCAGATCAGATTAGAGCCTGGTGTAGCTGCTGGCTCTCCAGACCTCAGTCAAACCGTCCAACCCATGCCAGCATGGAAAACGGATGTTAACCGACGATGATGATGATGATGGTGATGTAGTAGTAGTAGTAGTAGTAGTAGTAGTAGTAGTAGTCATTGTAGTAGTACCTAGCTGTTTAGATTATATCAGACAGACTGGTTATGAAGGTGCTATCTGAGACTACAATCAAGTCAATGACAGTCTGGTGCAATTTACTCACCTGACACTGCCCATCTCATTTTACATGTGATGCAGTAAGCCATACAGTGTATGGTTTACTTTCTAGCAACTTGAGGTCCATTGTAAACAAATACAAGCCACTGGCATTTCTCAGACATAGAAAAGAGCTGCTACCAACAAGTCCATAAATGGTCTTTGTTGTTTGTTGTAGACAGACTTAATATCTGCTTGTGGAAAGTTTCCCTCCAAGGTAAGATTTTGTTTTGTTTTTTTTTGTGGAAGATTATCAGTTGCCCATACGTACAAGTCTCTCCAGTCCATGTTAGTGCTGCCAGGGGAAAGACAAGTGTGATACAGCTTGGAACCAATGTCATCACAGATGTTGCCATCAGATCTTGGACAGCCAGAACACAAGGCTTGCCATCCAGTACTTTAACAATATCACCAAGCCACCACCCTGGATACATTTTTGTCATCCCCAAAAGGATAAAAGGCAAAGTTGACCTCTGCTGGATTTGAACTAAAGACACAGAAATCAGAAGAAATACTACAAAGCCTCTTTGTCCAGTTCTCTGACAACCCTACTAATTCATTACTTTATTTAGAATCTTTACAGCAGTCACTTGTGATAATAAACTGGTATTTTAACCAAAAAAGATTGATCTTTCATTTAGTTAATGTATTTAGAACTAAGCTCTGGGTTTTTGGTCTTTTGTGATTCTTTAAGATCTATACAATTTATCAATTCATCAGCTATACTAGCAACACTTACAAAGTAACTTAAGTTGGCTTGTTGTTTTAATTTATAAATAATAGGTGTATAAAGTGAACTTTGTATATAAACACATTACATTTTTTTCTATTCACTAACAAATTACTTAATTGTGCCTTTTCTCACTTTATTTTTTGTAATTTGACTCTTTGTGGTTACATAATAGTTAAACTGAAACAAACATTAAATATATTCAATAAAATCAAAGTTGATAAATTATTATTCATATTTCAAATGATATAATTAAAAAGAATTCTTGCTTCTAAAATCTCTAAACTTTCGAATTTTTACTATTTGCTGTTTATTTGTAGGCTGTGAAAGATTATGCTAACCAGCAACAACGTCTTCTATCAGATATCAGCAATTACTTAGAACGTAATCATAATGTAGCTGTCAAAAAGGAAAACGAACAACAAAAGAAAGCAGAAGAATTAGCAAAGAAACAAGAAGCAGAAAAGCTTGCTGTACAACAGAAACGGGAGCTGGAAAACTTAGAATCAGCTTACTTCCCAACATGCAACAGAATACGAAGACCTACATTGTTGTTTGCAACAGAGCCTTCTCCTCAGAAAACTTTAGATTCCCCTGCTTTTATTTCAGATGCAGAATTCAGCAATCAAATTAATTCCCCATTAGTTTCTACTGTATCTCCAATGTCTTTTAAAACTATTTCATCTCCACCTGGAGATTTTCTTTTAAGTCCTCAATATTGTGAAAATACAAAAGCAAAAAAAATATTTACTGTTACAAAAGTTGGTGATGTGTCACCATCATTTCAACATTCATCTCCTACTAGCTTACCAACATCTCCAACCACTTTGGGAATATCCTCTCCCACTTCAGTAGATCAAGTCTTGTTAAATTTTGACCCAAACCATTCCTCAAGACAAGTGTACACTAATAAGTTCACTGAAGCATCTGAAATTTGTAAAGAAATTGCTGCTGAAACTATTAGTGGCCTTTTTGGGATAACAGTAAAAGACACAAACAATAAAAATGAGAGCACCAATGGCAAAAACAAAAGTTTTCAAATATTAAGTCCATCTGAAAAATTATTATCACCAAATGTAAAGACTGCAGAGAATTCCTTGTGTGAAAATAGAACTGAAACCTGTACTGATTCAACACAAATTAGTAATAATAATAATGATTCAAATACCAATGTCTCAAATATTAATAACAAAAAAGAATATCTAGGTAATGATAACAATGACAATAGTGACACAAATACTAGGCAAAACAAAACAGATGCAAATAAAACAGTTGATCCTTCTGAGTGTGCTGCGACCAATGACACATTATCAGTTATTAACAACTGTGATAGCAGGAATTCTTCTTCAGATGATGATGATAAGACTCCAGAAATCAGTAAGTTGAATATTCCTTTTTCATTTTCTGAATGTAACATTTTATAGTTTTTAATCACGAAGCGGCTGGGGAATAAGGCATTTAGCTATTGAAGATCAAGTCTACTACAGGCATATTGTTGTTGGAATATGATCAAAAAAAAAAATATCTGCTATCTTTTTTTTTGTTCTGTTTTACTTGTTTCAGTCATTGGACTGCAGTCATGCTGAAGCACCACCTTGAAGGGCTTCATCTAACAAATCTACCCCAGTACTTGCTTTTTAAGTCTGATACTTATTCCATCGGTCTCTTATGCCAAACCACTGAGTTACAATGGCATAAACATATCATCACTCATTGTCAAGCAGTGGTGAGCAACAATTCAAAAATGCACTCACATCCAAAAGGGATTCCATACAGTTTCCATCTACCAAATTCACTTTTAAGAGTGTATGTTTTATGGATACAGCCACACATATAAATAATCCAGCTCAAAAATACTATGGATTACTTGGATGGAGGTGGTAAATGAATTTTATAAATTTGAAAATATAATTTAAGAGTGGAACCAGTAGTAGCATAGTCTTAAGAATGCAATATGAAGTAATATTGTTTGTAGTGTGGATTATATGAAATTTGGGAAGATGTCAGAATGCAACATGGGTA
Source organism: Octopus bimaculoides (assembly GCF_001194135.2). Lineage (NCBI taxonomy): Eukaryota > Metazoa > Mollusca > Cephalopoda > Octopoda > Octopodidae > Octopus > Octopus bimaculoides. The sequence goes on along the minus strand of NC_068983.1, from coordinate 119,596,227 downwards.
GTGAAGACTGAAGACCTGCTGAGACTTGAAAAAGAGTAAGTTGAAGAATATGTCTGTTGGATTGGATGTACAAAGTGAATATGTGATTCAAGGCTAACCAAATGAAATGGGGAAATATCATGCTAGCATGGAAGGCAGGCGTTAAACGATGATGATGATGATGATATATTAGAAGTGTTTGCTCTTCTGTGAATGTGAGATGGTTGCACTAATATCCTCATCATCATCATCATCGTTTAACGTCCGCTTTCCATGCTGGCATGGGTTGGACGATTTGACTGAGGACTGGTGAAACCAGATGGCAACACCAGGCTCCAATCTAATTTGGCAGAGTTTCTACAGCTGTATGCCCTTCCTAATGCCAACCACTCCGAGAGTGTAGTGGGTGCTTTTACGTGTCACCTGCACGAGGGCCAGTCAGGCGGTACTGGCAATGGCCACGCTCAAAATGGTGTCTTTTATGTGCCACCCGCACAAGAGCCAGTCCAGCGGCACTGGCAACGATCTCGATCGAAAATCCTATGAAGGCCAGTCAGGC
>NC_068983.1:119591358-119593801 GCF_001194135.2 Octopus bimaculoides | reverse complement strand
GTGCAAGCGTACCATCATCCATGCGAACACATTTCTCTCCTACGACATCACTATTCTCTCTCCTACACTGTCTTGCAACACGAAATACCTCGAGTCTTTGGTCCTCACGGCGTAGAACATTGGCAAATCTTTTCTTATCTGCTTCCCCTCTGGCTAAATAAACCTGTTGCCTAGCTTCCCTTCTGGCAGATTGGTACAATTCCCTGCTACCACCGTTCTTCCAGTCCTTCCAAGCCTGTTTCTTTTGTCTAATAGCCCCATCTACCTCCTTGTTCCACCACCACGTTACTCTGGGTCGAGAGGGGACTTTACACCAGCCACAGATCTGGTCGGTGGCTCTCAACAGGTTGTCCCACAGAAATCTCCAATTGTCTTCCATGATGAAAAATATTGTGAATTTGTCTACAATGTATATAAATATTTTATGTGTGTGTGAGTGTGTGTGCATGTATATATATATATACATATATATATATATATATATATATACATATATATCATCATCATCGTTTAACGTCCGCTTTCCATGTTAGCATGGGTTGGACAATTTAACTGAGGACTGGCGAACCAGATGGCTGCACCAGGCTCCAATGTGATCTGGCAGAGTTTCTACAGCTGGATGCCCTTCCTAACGCCAACCACTCCGAGAGTGTAGTGGGTGCTTTTACATGCCACTGCCACGAGGGCCAGTCAGTCGGTACTGACAATGGTCACGCTCAAGTGGTGTTTTTGACGTGCCACCTGCACAGGAGCCAGTCCAGTGGCACTGGCAACGACCTCGCTCGAATGTTTTTTCATGTGCCAGCAGCACAAGTGCCAGTAAGGCAACGCTAGTAATGACCACGTTCGAATGGTGCTTTTTACGTGCCACCGGCATGGAAGCAAGTTAGTTGCTCTGGCAGCGATCATGCTCCAATGGTGCTCTTAGCGCTCCACTGGCACGGGTGCCAGTCATCAAATTTGCGAATTTGATTTTGATTTCACTTGCCTCAACAGGTCTTCGCAAGCAGAGTTTAGTGTCCAATGAAGGAGAGGTACGCAAAAGTGTGCTGGTTACACCCCTGGCATAGGCCACGTGTTATGGTCTCACTTAGCTTGCCAGGTCTTCTCACGCACAGCATATTTCCAAAGGTCTCGCTCACTAGTCATTGCCTTCTGAGCGTCCAGTAACACTGTACTTATTCCACGTCCTCGCGTTGTTGTTTTTCGTGTTTTTTCTTGCTTGTTCATGTTTGGATTGATTATTTATATATATATATATATATATGCAATGGTTTTTGGTAGGCAGTGTTGATTTTTACAATTCTGACATGTACTTTTGAACTTTGGGCCTGACGGAGGCAAGATGGTTGATGCTGGTGGAACATGAAAAGCACCTTTTGAGTGTTGGGCCTCACAGAGGCAATGACAAATGACCGACACCTATGGTATTATGCCATGCTTGATTAGAAGATCAATCAAGCCAAGTGAAATCTTAGCTGTGGCAGATACTGGTGTCATGCAAATGGCACCCATGCCAGTGGCATGTAAAAGCGAACCACTCTCAGAATGGTTGGCATTAGGAAGGACAACCAGCTATAGAAACCATGCTAAATCAGATTAGAGTCTGATACAGCTTCCCTGCTTGCCAGCCCTGGTCAAACCATCCAACCCATGCCAGCATGGACAACGGACATTAGGTGATGATGATGTTGAATAATAGTAATATTTTATAAGTGATCATCATGCAACGACTAAAGAAAATAGTCTAATATTGGGGTATATTGACGGAAAAAAGTAAGGTTTTCCATATGCATGGGACTTGAACCCACAGCTCTTTGTTTTTGCAACAAGTGTGTTACCATTATACCAATGTACCCCTGGCTTCTTTCTGTCAGATTTAAGAACTATAATTAGTTCATAGTGTTGTTTCTATGAACAAACATCATGTGCTTTTTCTGCAATGGTTTTTTGGTAAGCAGTGTCAATTTTTACAATTCTGTAAATAATAATTATAATATTTTATAAAGTTAAAGATTATAAGCAATCACCATATACTGACTTAATAGTCAGAAACCCTACTTTTTTTCCATTGAGGGCTTATATGCCCCAGTATTAGACTATTTCCTTTTGTCATTGCCTAGTCATCACTTATAAGCTCGAAACTTATAAAATATTATTATTATTATTATTATTATTATTATTATTTACAGAATATATCACAGGAGTGGTGGCGAGCTGGCAGAAACGTTAGCACACCGGGCGAAATGCTTAGCGGTATTTCGTCTGCCGTTGCATTCTGATTTCAAATTCTGCCGAGGTCGACTTTGCCTTTCGCCCGTTCGGGTGTTGGTGTGTTTACATTCCTGTAACTTAGCGGTTCGGGAAAAGAGACTGATAGAATAAGTACCAGGCTTAAAAAATAAGTACTGGAGTCGATTCATTTAACTAAAAATTCGAGGTG
>NC_068983.1:119569905-119591256 GCF_001194135.2 Octopus bimaculoides | reverse complement strand
TATATATATATTTATATATATATATGTATGTATGTGTGTGTGTGTGTGTGTGTATATATATATATGTATATATTGTATATTTATATGTGTATATGTATATTTATATGTATATATATATATGTATATATATACATATATATATACATATATATATATATATATATATATAAATATATATATATATATATATATATCTGTATATATATGTATATATATGTATGTGTATGTATATATATATGTATGTATGTATATGTATGTGTATGTATATATATGTATGTATGTATATGCATGCACATGTACATTATTTTCCATGAGATGTACCAATTCCACAATACGCACATTCAACAAGACTCCTCCAAAACATTCACTCTCTGCTCTGCCACTCTCACCACTATGTAGACTAAATAGCAAATCTAAAAACACCTTGTATAACTCACCTGTGATTCCTTATCTTTCAACAAAAACAAAGTTGTATTTGACATTCTGTAGATCATTCAATCATGTTTGGTATAGGAATCTTCTAGCTAATGTCTCTTGGATGTTGTAGCTCTCTCTCTCTCTCTAATATACTCTATATTAACTCTGGTCTCCGCTAGGGTTTAGTTATGGACACTATTTCTCCTATACATTTATAACAAACTTGCTGTTACATTTAACAAGCTTGCTCTTCTTTCCTCCCTAAATGTCCACACAGACATAATTCAGTTGCAACGTAGACTTGCATCATCCAGTAGCTACCTGCATTGCCTCCATGAACGAACATCAAAGCATTCTCTAATACGGCCATGATGATGTCTCAACAACAAAAAGACACAGTCACTGCACATATCGAGGAAATAATCTTATATTTCTCCCTTTGAAGTCTTGAACAGAATGTAAATAAAGCCCTTAAAGTTGGCCATAAATACTAGGCTCCACAATTTGACAATTTTTATTTGTGAGCTCATGCTGATAAGATTTCTAACCTTAGTCTGCAGAACCAGGAAATGCTTCATCAAAAAAAAGGGATCTTTTTTGAAACGGGGGCGCCAGTTTTCATTAATGTTTTATGTAGTGTTTTTGGTACCGAAAGACTTTCAAACTTCGTATACTTATCTATTTTGTGTTATAGAACAGAAAAATATTTTTGTATTCAAATTTATTTCATGTAAAAAATTGTCTTATTTCGATAATTTTTACTAATCACCGACGTCTATTCAGTTGAAAACAGTTAGCGCTGTAACGGTGTATATCGTATTAATCCCCTAACTCTAACCCTAACCCTAACTAAACTGTTAACCGTAACCGTAACCCTAACCCTAAAACTAACCCTAACTCTAGAATCCGAACTCTAAAATTGTTACACACATAGATACGCACAGCGTAATTTATTATATAAACAATATATGCGTATAAATTACGATTAAACCGGATGAAATATGTCACAGGGAATAACATTTTTATGACCGCCCAGCAGTAACTCTTATTCAGCTGAATAGACGTCAGTGATTGGTTGAAATTACAGAAATACGACAACTTTAACATGGAATAACTTACAAATTCCTTTTTTTTGTTAAGAAGACTAAGAGTAAAAGATGTTTTATATGACACATTCTACCAGTGTCCCAAGTTTCAAAGTGTTTCGTTAGTGTTTCGTTAAGAAAATACTGGCGCCCCCGTTTTAAAATAGATCCAAAAAAAGTTATCTAATTGGCATAGACCTACTCACCAACTCATATAAACTTCTCAGTCATAGATAATGTGCTGTCTCTTCACTCTGACTTCTATTGCTACAGTAACAACTCCTGATTCTTGTAACTAGCCAACTGCTTATCACCTCCATCCAACGAACTCCACAAACTCATCTTTCCTCTTATTGTGTCCGACCACCACCACTCCAAATCTTGCTGTAACCATTTAACTCAATCCTTCCTCCCAAGTGCATCAGTTGTCTGGAATTTTCTTCCTACTTATGTGTTCAAGCCTGAGCATTAACCATGTTGAATGTTAGTAGTCAGGATCAACTAATGTAGATTTTGAGTTTTATGGACAACTAAAAGAGGAGTAATTATACAGTAACAAGGTTGATTTCTGGGGAGGATGAATGTAAATAAAAGTTCTTGGTATGTAAAATTATTCAATATTATTCTCTTGAAATTAAATATAAATATATTTCAGCAAATCAAAAATAAATTCGTCTTTTTTTTTTTTCACATTCCTATTCAGCATAAACTTTAAAAGATTCTCTTTAAATTCTCTTAATGATAGACAAGCTCACCAGTTCTCTTTAATATCAGTAGCATACTGCTTCCCCAAGCAATTCATACTAGTTATGCTTATACTTTAAGTGATTCATTGCTTGCTAGCTTTTTACTCTTTCTGTACTATTAACTGTCCTCACATCTGATCAAATAACTTGCTGAAATTGTGGTAAAGACATGATGAAAAACAATCAATTAGGAAAAAGTGTCTAAAAGAAGTTGTTGGATTTCATTCTGGTTGAAGAAAAGTTATTAAATTATAATGTTCATCAAAACAAAAAACAAAACGCATTACTCTTAAAAAGAAACGAGTAATTTATGACATAAATATTACTTTGGAACTGCCACTTGACAATTTGTAAAACTGAAATTCATTATCTTAAACTAAACTTATTTAAAATTTGCTTTGAAACTTTGATCTTAGTTTTGATACATTTCACAAGTTTACATTAAAAGATATCTTTGTTTACTTTTTGTGAGTTGTTGTAATAAAATGTTTAATTGTTTTGATAAAATAACATTTAGTAGACTTTAAAAACCATCATGTTAAGTGTGTGTTTGTAGTGCTCGGTGGAGTTTTATCTATATTTAGTAAACAAAGGGTTGCAATGAAATTCAGTGACAAGTATTGTATTTATTCATGCATAATATGCACCCAAACTGTGGGCAATGTAATCTCCATAAAAATATCTCTCATGTAGGAAAAAGGAGTGCATAAAATATATTAAAAAAGTTCATGCATCCTAAACAAATCAAAGCACAATTCTCAAAGTGGCCTTTGAACTTCACCAGTGTAGAGCACCAACTGTGAAGTCAACATTGTGGAAATCACATGATGGTGTTTGGTTTTTTTTCTAGAAAATCAATTTGATTTTGATATTGATAGTGCATCTGAATAAGTTGAAAATCAATGTTACTCTTCAGTTTGTATAGCGACACACACATATATTATTAAACAGAACAAAGCACATATTATTTAAGTGTAAATTATTTTAAAGTTCCTCTAACTGTTTAATATGCATATTTAAAAAAAACAAAACTGTCTTTGAATATATATTTTATACATCAGCTATTTGGGATCTGGAATTTTTTTTTTTTTACAGCTAAAATGACTTGTTTAAAACTCTTAATAAATTGAAGCATCACTGCATTTTAAATTTTTAGAAAGCAAAAACCAAAAACCGTTTCTAACCATTTCATCTAGCGTTTTCTATATAATTTCGTGAGATGTAATTTGTATTGACATCATATGAAGATAGTATCTATTTACAGTTAGACCTCAATTATCTAAACCAGATGGGTGAGGGAAGTATTTTCTTCAGATAACTGATTTGATTGTAAACAAAGGAAGCCATGCTAAAAATAATTACATAATAAAAAAGCATGTTTACTTAATCTTTTTACCATTCAGTTGATAAAATTTTGCACTCATGTGCAATCTTTGATGCCTTTCACCTATGACCCAGACAGTGTATTATCTTGTCTTCTGTTTGAATTTCAATGATGTTTGCTTTTTATTCATAGACTTGGTAACAACAACCAACTTAATTACTTGTAATATGAAGGGGTGCTGAAAAGTTCTGGTTTTGAGTAAAAGAAAGTTCTGGAGGATCAGTTAATTATGATCTTATTCAACATATTCCCTTCTCAGATTCACACACTTATTGCAGTGGCCCTTCAGTATTTCTAAGCCCTGTAAAAGAACTTGGAAAGTTTGACCTCCAACCAGGCCTTTCCTTAAGAACTTGGAAAGTTGGCCCTTCACCAGGCCTTTCCTTAAAGCCAGGAAATTTTCAGCACCCCTTCATAAATAAATAAATAAACAACATTATAGAGTGATGAAGAACCACTGATTTTACCATGCTTTCAAATATTTTAATATATCAGTCACTTTTATGTGTTAGAATTATTTTAACATTATTTAAAGTGACTGAGATCAGACTTGTAGACTGACCAACACATGGTACTTTCATAGCTGTAAACAAACAATGCTGTTGCCAGCCCTGTGTTGGTAACAACTCTTTGATATAACACTACCCTATGTTTTTTCATAATTCCAATTCACTCTTAATCATGTAAACAAATGACAAATTGATAGCATCAGTATTACTTGTTAGTTTGATTTTCAAACAGTACAACTAATTAAATATTCTTGGGACTTTGAGATCTTGTTTAATTCTTATGAAATTCAGATAATAAATCAATACAATCTAATATGAGCATACTTGTAAAATTTAATGACCCATTTAACATATCACTATTGCAGAATATATCACTATCATTATTATCTTGATTTTAAACTGTTCATTACACATCAGTTAGCTCCAACAATAGATATAACTTACTTTCAGTTACACTATCCTAAATATAACCTTGCACTTAGGGCTGGGTAAAAAATACATATAATTTATTTCTCATGTATAATGCACACTATAACTTTTAGGTTTGAAAATCTGGGAAAAAGTGCTTATTATACAGGAATGAATATATGAATGTATTTAATAATAATGATAATAATGAAATTATTGTATACAGTGCTTAGGTGCATTACAACTTGTCAAAAGTGTGCATAAAGCAAAGCATATGCAGTATTGTACAATTTTCTCTCAGATTAATGTCTTAGGAAATATTGTGGATCTTTTTTAAAACGGGTGCCACATTTTTCATTAATGTTTTATGTAGTGTTTTTGGTACCGAAAGACTTTCAAACTTCGTATACTTATCTATTTTGTGTTATAGAACAGAAAAATATTTTTGTATTCGAATTTATTTCATGTAAAAAATTGTCTTATTTCGATAATTTCAACCAATCACTGACAAGTATTCAGTTGTTTACATTTACTCCTTTGGCTCACTAAGCGATGTAAAGCGTATTTAATCTCCATACCTTCATTTTATTTGCTTTTTTCATTTTAAATTTGCTTTAACCCTAACCCTAACCCTAACCCTAGGGTTAGGGTTAATTGTTTCAGAATCGTTTGTTTATGTAGTTGGCACTTAATGTATATCGGCTGAATGGACGTCAGTGATTGGTTGAAATTACAGAAATACGACAACTTTAACATGGAATAATTTATGGATTTCTTTTTTTTTAAGAAGACTAAGAGAAAAAGATGTTTTATATGACACGTTCTACCAGTGTTCCAAGTTTCAAAGTGTTTCGTTAATGAAAAATGTGGCCCCCGTTTTAAAAAAGATCCAATATTGTGAATTTGAAAAGAAAAGATTGTAACTGCATTAATATTTTTGAAAATCAGTTCTATTAATATAATAATTTTATTATTTGAAACATATTGGAATAATCTATTTCAGGGGTTCAGTCACCTCTTGACCTAAGTGATGTAAGTCATGACATATCAACCATTCTCGACAGTTTGGAACTAAATAGTAACACAAAATCAAATAAATCAAACCAGCACTTTAAAACAGGTAAAACATTTCCATGTGTCCTTCTTTTCAATCTCTGCAATATACTGTTCATTCTTTTCTCATTGATTTGTTAATTTCACTAATGTTCCCATTAAACTGAATACATAATTTTTCTCTTTGCATCTAAAATACTGATATCTTCATACCATTCTTCTTTAAACATGACTATCTTTTAACTATCAAGTGCTTATAATTACTAAGTTGCTTATATCATCATCCTTACCAGCATCTCTATCACCACTACTATCCTCATCATCATGATCATCACTGTCATGACTGCTTTTCCTCATTGACATAGGTTAGCTAGATCTGTATAATCAATATTGATCTTTTTTTTATTTTCCTTTTTGTGAGGTCCAAACCATTTCACATTTGACTGAACCACTTCCTCAGACAGTCTCCAATGTTGTAAATCTACCGTAGATACTCTTCATTATAAACACATATCTTTTTATTCCATTTGCTTCAATTATTTACCAGAGCAGGCAACTTACTAAGCATAAAAACATTTCATGTCATTTGTCTTCCATCACTTCAACCTTTCTTACATATTAATGCTGTACTTTCAATAAGAGCTCATTAGTCTTCAGCTGTTACAGATCCTCTGCACTTACCAACAATGTTTCACCTTTACATTTCATCATGCTTTTGGTATGAAAAAGAGAAAATCTTTGTTGTTAACAGTGGTAACTCATATTCCACTCTGTTTCCTCCCTTGCTCCTACACTATCACTTTCATTAGTAATCATATTATCTAAGCTGAACTTACAAGCCAGCCATCTGAGTATTCCATAGCTTTCAATTCATGACTGCTTCAGCTACCAGCGATTCATTTACTCATCCTGCACTAACAACACTAGTGAATTTCTATCTATTATTTACTTCTTGTACTCTTGCACACTGAACAACTGAACAAGGCCACTCCACAGATGCTACCAAGCTTTTGTGCTGTGCTCTCTGAGTCTTACTAGAACTTTTGAACACCAGCCTATTCTTTCAAATCCTGAAATGAGCTCTCAAATGAACACTGAATGGTTCTTCTTAAATGTGTTGTTTTTATTTTTTTTAATACAAAAGCCTTCTTGCACTTGTATTTTGTCTGAAGGTTATGTCCAAAACTGAGATGCTATTCAGTATCACTAATATAAGTCCAGCCACGTCCATCAATATGAAGAAATAATAATCATTCTTATTACCTTCTATACAAAACTGTTAGAACACTACTGAAAAATTGATTTTCATGTAGTGTATCTGTTGAAGCAATTTTTCTCTGGGTTAAATGTATTGGAGTTGGATCTACATTTGGCAGACTTTCCTTCTCCTATTCATTCTCTACATTTAGCAACCTTTCATAATGGCATTTCCAAGTCTCTTACTTTGCAGAATCATTAATTGCAATGGAACAATCATCCATGTGGACACATTTCTCTGATGTTATAGGAGAGAAATGTGTCCACATGGATGATGGTTTACTTGCAGTTAGTGATTGTGCAAAGAAAGTGGCTTGGAAATGACATTATGAAAGGCTGCTAAATGTAGAGAATGATTGGGAGAAAGACAGTCTACCTAATGTAGACCCCAACTGAGGGACCAGTTATCCGAATCAACAGTAGCTTGGTAGATAAAGCAATTAAGGATATGAAGACAGAGAAAGGCCCTGGCCCATTAGGAATCACCATTGAGATGCTTAAAATATCTGGCAAAGTAGGATATGGCCTAGTCACCTGTATAGTAAATCAGGTTGTCCATGAGGGAGTCATACTCTACGATTAGCGTAGCAGCATCTTAGTCAGTTGCTACAAAGGCAAAGGTGATGCCTTAGACAAAAATAATTACAGAATCATCAGCTTGTTGGATCAGGTGATGAAAGTCACAGAAAGGGCCATAGCTTAATTAATTAGATAGAGAGTTAGCATAGATGAGATGCAGTTCAGATTTAGGCTGGTTAGGCAACTGCAAAAGAAGTATTTAGCCAAAAATAAACCTCTGTACCTGGTTTTTGCTGAAATGGAGAAGGCTTTCAACAGGGTCCCCTGCTCACTTATCTGGTGGTCCATGTGGAAGCTAGGAAGAGATGAGTGGTTAGTGAGAGCAGTACACGCCATGTATAGGGATGCTACCAGTAAGGTGAAGGTTGGCAACAATTATAGCAATGAATTCAGTGTACTGGCAGGAGTTCACCAAGATCCAGTTCTCAGTCCCCCTCCTGTTTATCTTAGTCCTCCAGGCCTTAACAGAGGAATTCAAGACTAACTGTTCTTGGAACCTCCTCTATGCTGATGACCTTGTTCTTATAGCTGAAGCACTACCTAACCTTGAGAAGAGATTTCAGGTGTGGAAACAAGGCCTGGAATCTAAAAGCCCTAGAGTTAATTTAGCAAAAACCAAAATCTTGGTAAGTAGGGAAACCAACAAATTACTAGATCTTTCTGGGAGATGGCCCTGCTTGATATGTAAGAAGGGTGTTGGTAGAAACTCCATACATTGTACCAAATGCATGCTTTGTGATGTGCATGGATGAGGATAGCTGCATAAAGAAGTGCCGAACTCTAATTGTGGAGGTTACCTGTGGAAGTGGTAGACCCTGAAAGACATGGGACAAAGTAATGAGAAAGACTCTTTGGATACTGAGCGTTACTAAGGAAATGACAAGGGATCAGGAGGTGTGGCAATATGTTGTATTTGATAAGATGCATGTAGCAGTATCTCAGAAAGGTTAATGGAGAATATAGTATTTGTGTGTGGTAATGTGCAGGTACAATAAGCTCTAAAAATGTGCAGATGATAGACTCCCTCAAAAGCTCAGTGCTATCATTAGAAGTAGTTGATACTTCTGTTACTTAGGAAACCAAGTTAGCAGTGGTGGAAGAAGTTCTGAAAGTGTAGTTGCTTGAATAAGAACAGGCTGGGCAAAGTTCAGAGAGCTTCTACCTTTGTTGGTAACTAATGGCCTCTCTTTCAGATTGAAAGAAAGAGTGTATGATGTCTGTGTACATATAGCTATGTTATATGGCAGTAAAACATGAACTTTGACTACAGAGGACTTGTGAAGGCTTGAAAGAAATGAAACTAGCATGCTCCTCTGGATGGGTAATGTCAATGTGCATGCACAACAGAATGTAAATGATTTAAGAGGAAAACTGGGTATAAGAGGCAAGAGAGAAAACTGTTGTATGCAAGAGAGGAAACTGCACTGGCTTAGTCATGTGATGCATTTGGAAGAGGATAGCTGTGTAAAGAAGTGCCAAGCTCTAATTATGGAGGATACTTGTGGACGGGGTAGGCCCAGGAAGACATGAGATGAAGTGGTGAGAAAGGATCTTTGGACACTGGGCCACACTTAGGAAATGACAAGGGACCAGGAGATGTGGCAATTGGAGTTTGGATAGCTCTGATGGTGGTGGTGGAGGAGAAGGGGCAGCAGCAGCAGTAGTAGTAGTAGCAGCAGCAGCAGCAGTAGTAGTTGTAGTAGTAGTAGTAGTAGTAGTAGTAGTAGTAGTAGTAGTAGTAGTAAGTAGTGCAGGTGCAGGCTTACAAAACACTTGTAAGTATATAATTTTCTGGTTGCTTTTGGAAGCCTTCTGAGCTACTTACAACTTCATGGACAAGGCAATAAGTAAGCGTCTACGTGGTCACTAGACTAGCTAAAAATCATACCCTACCATCTTATAAAAGGATAAGATAGATTAAAAATGGAATATCTTTAATTATTGGTCTGCTCTTCCAGAGAGCTCACCTGGAGCTGAACAATTAAGTCTCTCTGTCATATGGCAGTGCTGAGAATGAGATGCTGAGCCAGCAGGCTGGCACTATATCAATTAATCTAACTGAAACATACTGTTTTAGTTCAGTTACATTTGCCACTTCCTTGGGATTGATTAAATAATAATCTTCTAATATAATTGGCAGTTTTTTTCTTCTCTCTTTGTCCATCCTTCATCAAAGATGTAGCTGCTATGATACTTTCACTATCTCTGCATTTCAGTTGTTCAGACTATAAATTTTTATATATATTTATTTGTATGTATGATCTATTAATTATTAAATGATTATGAAGAGTGTATTTTACTCTGTAAGTTCCTTTAAATATACTTTACTCTAAGTAATTAACTATAAAATTAAATATTAAACTGGATTTTCCACAGGTACTCACTAGTTACTAATAATACACCAAGACTGTATGAATTAACTGTCTTCACTTCCTTAGAAATAGATCTTTGTCTTTATCAAAATAAATCATTATTACTGTTCAACTAAACTACATACTATTTCTTTTCATGCTCTATACATTACTTTAGATTGAATATACTTGTAGATCATTTCATTATTATGCAACTTTACCGTGAATAATTTTCACACCTAACACTAAATATTCCAATCATGCCAATTTTTATCAAATTTTTCCATATGAATTAGTTTTAATATATGTTGATGACTTCTTGCCCAGATAAATTGATTTAAATCATTTAATTTTCAAATCTCTTATCAATATACTTTTATCATAAAATAGATTACAGATATTCAACATAACAAACTGAGACAACTATTTTTATCAACAATGCAATTTAAATCAATACTTATGTCATATTGTTGTTATAATATGGAAGTTTGTGTGTGAGAAAAAGAGATTATACAAATAAATACATATAATTGTAAGTTTATTGATGTTTCCAAATTAGTCTCTTGCTTTTTTTTTTTTACCTTATATAATTAAAATAAGATTTGATCTACATAATCAAGAACTTAATTTCTGCAGAACTGTAGTACAAGAAGGCACCTCATGTGTGTGTGTGTGTGTGTGTGTGAAGGCACATGACTTAGGGGTTAGAGCATTGGGCTTACAATTGTGATGTTGTGAGTTCAATTCCTGATCTGGGCTGTTTGTTGTGTTCTTGAGCAAAACATTTTATTTTATGTTGCTCCAGTTCACTCAGCTGTAGTTCAATAAGAAACAAGAACAAAAAAGAGATAAGAATTCGCTAAAAATTAAGTTTTAAACAGCTGCTGTGCAACTGTGTTAATGACCAGGTTGCACTGACATGATGAAAATTTGATACCAAAAAATAAATGGAAAGCGTATTTTAAAAGATTTTATGTGTGTATGTGTGCATGTGTGTAGGGATGACTTAAAATGACTTTTTCATAATGTGATTGATTTAGTTTCAACATAGTCTCAGATCAAGTCTGTTGCCAAACAATTACAACTTTATAAAATTATAGACAGATAAATTAGAAACTGCTATATGTAATATAAGGTGCATGGCTCAGTGGTTAGAATAGCGAGCTTGCAGTCGTGAGGTTGTGAGTTTGATGTCCTGGACCAGGCTGTGTGTTGTGTTCTTGAGCAAGATACTTTATTTCATGTTGCTCCAGTTCACTCAGCTGTAGAAATGAGTTGTGACATCACTGGTACCAAGCTGTGTTGGCCTTTGATTTTCCCTTGGATAACATCAGTGGTGTGGAGAGGGGAGGCTGGTATGCATGGGCGACTGCTGGTCTTTCATAAAACAACCTTGCCTGGATCTGTGCCTCGAAGGGTAATTTTCTAGGTGCAATCCCATGGTCACTCATGACTGAAGTAGAGCTTTTTACCTTTTATATGTAATAAAGATTGTAGTCGCTAATTTATTTCTGAAAACTTTGAATCCTTTCATTTTTACAAAATAAAATCAACATGGAGTGAGGTGGTATGGGCATGTGTTGAGGAGGGATGAAGAGCATGTTCTGAGGAGGGTGATTGCGTTTGAGGTAAATGGAGCACAAAAGCAAAGTAGACCGAGGAAAAGGTAGAGGATGAGATTGGGAGGGTTGGTTTGAAAAAGGAGGACGTCTAAAACTGGGTGAGATGGTGTGAGGGCAGTTGCTATGGCATCGAGGTAGATCCGGCCATCCCCATTAATGGGGAAAAAACCCAGATTTAAAACACTGGGTGATGATGATGATATTGTTATGTTATTTTTTACATTAGTAAATGTTAAAGTTATACATTCGTTTTTAGTTATTGTTTGGTTGTTTTTTTTTTGTCGTTTTTTACAGATGTGATTTCAACTCCTGAAGAATACGAAAAAGAATTGGATGATATGTTGGCTCAAGTTCAAAAAGATCATAATATCATATCTCAGTAATAATGGTAATTATACTGGATATTTTCGATTTAATATATTTGAGACTCTTTTTTTTAGCAAATTATTCTAGATATTCCATTGGTATTACCACTAGCTAATTTCATTGAAATCTTAACTCTATAATTTAGGCATTTTATCTCATTTTGATGTGTGCTAATCAAATTTTAGAGTTCAGATGTGGTCTAGGAAGGCTTTCAAAAATCACCGAATGTATCCATTCTTTCTAACTAAACTTCAAAAGAACAAAATTTTGATGACCCATTCTCATATTGTCTTCCCTTTATGTTGCTTATTTCTTGTTTGAACTATACCATTATGATATCAACAATGTTTTATTACTACAACTTCTTAGATATTTGCTACTGCTATCAGTTTCTTCATAATGGCATCTTCTTTAGTGATTGAAAAAAAATTATTAGCATTTCTAAAATAAACATTAAAAAAAAAATTTTATGAGAATATTGATTATAGGATAGTGAGTTTTTTTTTTAACACTTCTTGGAAAAGATGATAGACGACAAAGATATGTGATGCATTGCTGTACTCAAGGAGACCCACCCACCACAACAGAATTGGGATCTTAAAACCAAAAAAAGCATTGGTGTGGGAGCTGGTGCCACATAAAAAGCATTGGTGTAGATGCTGGAGCCACGTAAAAAGCACTCTGTACACTTTGTAAAGTGGTTGGTGTTAGGAAGGACATCTATCTGTAAAAATCAAGTCAAAACAGACTATGGAACTTGGCATGACCTAGTTCCTGTCAAGCCTTCCAACCTATGGCAGCATTGAAAACAGATGTTAAATGTTGATGATGATTTCATGGAGCTTATTTAATTTCACAGATTTTTCCATGTTTTTCTAAACTCATAGTATATGAATCAACAATTATTATGTAAATGGGTTGGTTTTGTGATTGACATTTACTCATGAAGTATAACCTAGACTCATCCATTCACTCTAAAGTTTGAAGTAAATGAAAATACTTAGAAGGGCCTTGCTCAAAATCACAACCAAATATATTTGGTAAGAATCTGATCATCATCATTGTCATCATCATTTTAATGTCCAATTTTCCTTGCTACCAAGTGTCATATTTTGCAGGCAAATTATTTTTCATGGTTAGATCCTTCACTTGTTTCCAAAGAAGGTAATATTCCCATGATAGACTGTATTTCCACGGAATATTGTAAACAAATGACACCTTTTGTATGGTAGCAACATTCATTTACAACTATCCTGAGATGTCAAGAAGAAGAAGTATAAGCACACACACACATACACATGCACACGTGCATATTCTACCTATTAAATTCACTCACAAGGCTTTGTTCAGCCTGGTGATCTATATTAAAAGGTAAAAGACACTTGTCCAAAGTGCCACACAGTGAAACTGAACCCAAAACTTTGTGGTTAGGAAGGAAACTGCTTAACTACCCAGCCATGCCTGCACATATGTCATATTTAATAATATTCATAGTAAATAATACACACATACAAAATCATAATTGGCATAGATGATATATATACAATTGACATAGGCACAGAAATGCCAGTGTGGTTAAGAAATTTGCTTTCCAACTGCACAATTTCTAGTTCAGTTCCACCGTGTAACACTTTTTGCAGGTGTTTCCTACTGTAGCCCCAGGTTAACCAAAGCCTTGTAAATGAATATGGTAGAAGAAAACTGAAAGAACCCTGTCATATACGTGTGTGCCATTCTCTTGACATCACACACGATAGTTGTAAACTAGCATTATCATACAAAACTATATTCTTTGCTTCCAGTCTTCTGTGGAAACATCTGGTCATGGAGAAGTATTACTTTGCTGGGAAACCGATGAGGGTTGCTGACAGGAAAGGTGTCCTGTTGTAGAAAATTTGTGTCAGTGATTTCCATCTGCCACATGCAAACATGGAAAAGTGGATTTAAAGATAATATTGATGACAACAATGTTGTGTATTTTATAACAGGAAAAAAATGGAGTCAGTTCTTCAATCTATTTTTATTTCATAAGGAGAGTTTATTTTATTAATTATCTGATCTAATAAAATCATCACTTATCAACTAAATGATATCTACTAATTACTATGTATATAAGTATTTATATATTTTCATATGAATTAAAGTTGTAGAAAAGCTGAGACAGTAGTGTCAAAATAAAGATTATGAGAAAATGTTTTGAGAGTCAAAAGATGTATTAGAGTTGGTATAGATTATGACTTGATGCTTTGCAGAAGAAAAAAGGAGTACTGCAGCAATCCTATTTCATTTCATCCCTGACATTTTTTATAGTTTCATGTCTAATAAATCAAAATTTAGTGAAACAATTGTTTTGAGCTTCTCTTTTTATTTATTTGGTTCTGAAGCAGCCAAATAAGTACAAGTTACCTTGCCTTTTCTAGCAACAGACGTATTGTTTATTTTTGACATTCCAACGTATGTTTTAGCCTACAACATGACTTATAAAATCATATTTTTCTTTATACCACCAACAAAAACAGTATTATAACTATCAGTGCTATAATAATTATTTTAATGCATAATCTTGAATTGTGTACTATACTGTTAATAAACAAAATATCATAAATAAGTGGCCAAGTGTAACAGTCAGGTTGTATATAGGTCAACATTGACAAGTGTTAGGTATAATACAGTGTACACTCTCTTCACAGTATGTTACCAGTATATTGTTATTTACATTTTGATTGCTTTAGATTAAAAGTTCATGAATACTGGAATAAACTTTCTTGCTAATTACTCCTTTTGAAACAACATAAACAGAATCATATACATGACACTAAAATGTTTTAATTGCTTTTCTTTGTTGTAGCTTTATTATAGTGTAGCACCACTAAAATATATTTTCATGAAAGGCATGCTCCAAAAATCTCATTATTTTACTCTTCATAAACTCATTACAAGTTTGACTGTGTTCAGTTCTCGACCAAGCCTTGTATGTAGATCCTTATTTGAAACTGTGTAGTGATATGTTAGATTTTATTCAGTAAAACTTATTAAAATGTTTTACTTATTATTATTTCATTTCTCTTTTCAGATTTTCGGAATCGTTAATCCTGGCTTCATTTAAAATAACATTCTAAAAAGAATGACCCACAAACTTTTCAAATTAATTCTTTCTCACTTTGATTCCTTAATTGCCACCCTTCTGTTAGTCAGATATTGTTAATAGTTTTACAAGAGCACAATTACTTTCATTTTAATGCTCCCCCTACAAAGTTTAATTTATTCCCCCCCCCCCATTGCCATTTTCGAAAATATCTACTATTTCCAATGTATGTTACTTTAATCCTTTTAAAAAAAAAAACACTCCCGTAGTATGTTACATCTCTTTTTATCAAAATTAGTTGTGGATATTTGATGGCTTAAAGATTTAGCAGTCACATTAAAATTATTTCTACTATGTTACTTCAAAGAAATTAACATTCAAATAAAATTATTAGAATGCAAAGTTGACAAAAATAATTAATTTGATGCTAATTTTCCTTGAATAATAAAATAAATAATAATAATGTTGGGAAAAATTTTGGATAATTTCTAACATCAAGTGTCTTTCATAATAGTCTATAAGAAAAAAAAAAATCTTTAAATATGGTAAGAAAAGGACTTTATTTAACAAAATTTTGAGAAATTGTTGATTGGTTTCTAACAGCTTTATTGTTTTGTTTTTTCGTTTGTTTTTTTTTTTTTTTTTTTTGTTGATTTATTTTTAGAATAAATTTTATTTACTTCTATTTTTTCCACATTCAGATTTGTTTTTGCTTTCTTCACATTCAGGTTGATGTAATTATTCTCATTATATAATTTATTAGAATTTAAAACTTTTTTTCTTTGTTTTCAACTTGCATCTCTACATAGATTTCTTCTCTATTTTTCTGCTTTGATATATGTGTATATTTTACTTTTGTTACTAATTTTATTCTTCAGCATTTCTCTCTTTTATCTGACAAGTTTGCATTGTACTTGAATAATTTAAAAGCAAAATAAAGAACTATTAACTACAAAAGTTTTTTGTTATTTGCTAGAGACATTTTGATACCTAAAATTTTATTTTAAAATATAACTGCTTGTTTAAAGATATACAGAAGAATATAAAATCTAATATGTTCCACAATTATAGAAACTACTAATAAAGGTACTAATAAAATAGGTTAGATTTAAACAAACACTGAATCAAGTACGACTTCCAACTTATTTAAATAGTTTCTCTTCATATGTAACTTTGGCAGTCTATGAAAACTCATTTTTAAGATTACTTAATTTTAAATTTATACAGGGTAATATATTGATTTGATTTTTAAAAAGTAAGTTAATTTTTAAAATTTGTGAGAATATAATTTTTTCAATGTATTGCTAAGAATGAATCAATGAGCTTGTAGAACAGCTTGGACCAAACACTTGGTTAATCCTAGAATAAATGTAAGATAAAGATCTTTTATTGATAAACATGATTACAGTATACTAACTACATCATTGAAAGTTAATAAAATTAAACCGATTTCATTTATTATGTTTATATTTAATCTTTACTTACAAGTGGCATATAGCAATTGTTCTCTTATCTGTTATGCTACCACTTTATATTAAATATCCAACAGTTCATATCTCTTTTTTTTTTCATCTGTGTCAGTTTTCCATTCACACAGGCCATATTAACCTTTCGTTACTGTATTTATTTTAAGATGCTCTGTTTCTTTCAATTATTTTAAATATAACAAAGAATTTAGTAAAATAACTTAGTTATCATTAAGCTAGTGTTAGGAACATTAATTGTGACTAAGGTTTGGTGGAAGATTTTAATTCAAAACTTGTGAAAACAAGACATTTGTACTACAGAGCCAGAGCTGATTTCAGCTGCATTGGTAATGAAAGGGTTAAATTATTCTAAACTATGACACATGCAGCAAACTGTTTTACAAATAGAAATTATTTTGTTGTCTATTCACTGCCCTTGACATCAGGAAGGCATTTGACTAGGGAAAATGTCCTGTAAGCTTTAGTTCTTATATCAGAAGCAACATGATATAGGAAATATATTATAATGAAAATGTTTAACCATAAATTGATTGCTCTGGGTTAGTGCACTGATGGAAATATTGACAATGTTTCTTGTATAGACATTGTTCTTTGTAGTATATAGAACCTCCAATATGAATGTGAAAATGTCTAAGCTGATAGGTACTAGATAACCAGGGAAAAGTCTGGTTGATATGTGTCATGTTCCATAGCAAAGACACATAACTCTCAAATAGCCTAGTCTATCTAGCTTAAATAATGTATCAGAGGGTAGTGCATTGCAATACCACCACTGTCAAATTGGCCAGTGGTTCATTAATTTGTAAATTTGGGTTCAACTTATGCAAATGTGACCAGAAAGGAGTTAGATCTGGTGACCTCATAATGAAGTTGGTAGAACTAATTACACGTTAGCAGATACATCTAATTAAGAATAATTAAATAACTGACAACAATAAGAAACTTCTTTAACGCATTCCTAAGAACTGCCTATTTGGTGCTTCTAAGCTCTAGATAAAATGCTAATACTGTAATATTTTCCTAGATTTACTTACACAATTTACATTGTTAAATTTATTTCATGAGGCATCGGAAGTTTTATCGCACAGCTGCAACCTGATCACTGACACAGTGAAAATGTGAAATAAATTTAAAGTGAATTTCACAGCTCTGTGCATTATCAAATTTATCATCTTTGATGTTGCTGATTCAGTTTCAACATACTCTAGGCAAATACAATTCCCAAACTCATTGTATTGTGATGACATTCAATTTTGTCAGTTTTTAATTCTGTAATAAGAGCAGCTACATCTGAATATTCCCCTAAGATACTCGAAGAGACCATCTGTAGTTCTGGTCTGAATGCATTATAAATACTCGGTCTGACTCTTGATTAATCTCATGAGTCACTAATCCAAGCCTAAATTGTTTTAGTATATCTCTCATTATGACAACAAATTATTTGGCTCTTTATCTTGACCAAGGTGGACTATATACTTAGATGTTTCATCTTTCGATTCCTCATTAAGAATTGTTTCTATGGACATTTGTTTTGTTATGGAAAATGTCATAATTTGTATTGTCTTGCAGTTTCTTCTCTATGCCTTTTTAGTTGCTGCTCATTGTTGATATAACATCTGAATTTAATCATTAGGATAATGTTCAAATGTTATATAAAATCTTGGAAGTTAAAAATGCAATATAAAACTTCTAGTATATTTGCTAAGATATCTAACTTTCTATGATTAATTTTACTTTAAATAACATGCTTGGCCATGCCATTTAGCTGATGTTGTAATTATACTAACATGCATCTTGCTATTACTGCCAATATGCTTGTTGATCTACATCATTGTTTTAGACATTCCACATATTCCATTCTTCTGCCTTTGCACATTTAGACATTTTATCTAATATATTTACAGTTTTATGTGCAGCTTCTATAAAACCATTTTCCTTTTGTTTTCTTGCTTGGTTGAATTGTTCAAATTTGGTTGTCGGTGCAATCCATAAACAGACTAAATCTTACAGCAGTTTATTATGAATGCATCTTTCTTCTGGTACTAACTTGTATGCTGTTTTCCCTGTACAACCAGTTTTGTTTTTGTTCCAGATTTGGTGCTTTCAATTATTTTTAGACAAATAAATTAGTAGAGTCGTTAAAGCATCCAACACAATTCCTTAAGGCATTAATTCAGCCCCATGTGCTCTGAGTTGAAATCCCACTGAGGACAACTTTACTTTTCGTCTTTTAAAGGTTGATAAATAATTTACCAGATCAATAGTAGGATTGTTTCTTCTCTCTCTATCTCTATCTCTGGAAGAAATCAACTCTGGTCAGACCCAGAGAAGATGATGTCAACCAGGTATAAATCTCCAAGACATTCCATAGGTCACAACAGTACCTTTACAACTGCTGACAGAAGTTGAGAGAGCAAAGCAAGGCAGTTACTCTTATTTTAAATTGTTTTGTTACTGGTTTGTAATGTAAGTACATTTGATTTATAATTAGGTTATCATAAGGTTGTAAGGCGACAGAAGTGGTAGACAGTTGGATGAGAGGATTTCCCTTTTCTTACTTTAACAACTCTGTCTTTGCTACAATCTTCCATTTCTAATGAGGTAACAAACTTTTGTTTGTAAATCAGGAATATTTTTTACATCCTTGCTGGCATGGGCTAGATGAGAATTCTACTGTAAGATGCCCTGACACTAATCATTACGTCTTTTCATGTAAGATATTTTATTCCACGTTTTCCCATGTCAAATCAACCTGAGAAAACCAACAAAGAAACTCTTGATTCAGCTGATAAAGTTCTAAGTAAATTTAGACACACTCACTTGACAAATACATCTTTTTATAGCCCAGAAGGAGTGGAAAATAAATAAAACAAAGTTCCTAGCTATAAAATAAACTTTAGCCCCCAATAACAGATACTATAATTTGATCTAAGCCCAAATGAACATATCTCTGCATACCTGACAACAGAGTCTGTAGTAATACCTGATTACAGACTCTACTGTTGCATGATTGAATGATTAACTGTAAAAAGAAGACTGACTTTTCCAACGATATGCAAATATGCTAATTTGCTACCAAATTTGAGTAGTGCAAAACTTCTTAATAGAATAAATCCAAACAACACACTCCAGAAGATATTGGTTCATATTTCTCAAACAATTACAATAAATTCCTTGAATCAATGCTGACAGCTACTTCATTAATACATATTTTTAATGTTTTGGTAATTCAAAGGGAATATTTTGGGGTTCTTTTTTTTTTTTTTCCAGTTAGAATATTTTAAAATACAGTCAGTCATTACCCATGAATGATGGAATATGCCTTGGTAGCATATGCCATGCTTTTATTAATTGTTTTAGTAGCTCATGTAGTCACATACAGTCACAGGCATTTTCTCACCCTTGAAATCTATGAACACATCTAGGAAGTGATCACTGAGAGAGAGAGGTGGGGGTTGGTGCAGCCCTCTCTCCCTCAGCTGTCTTGTTAGTACTCATTATAGCAAGGTACAGTGGAGCAATGTGAAATGAAGTACACAAGACTTCATTGATAATGAGCCAAACCACTTCTCTCTCTATCTGTCTCTGTTTCTTCACAATTAGAATATAGAACTGCCAAGACATTACACTGCCACCCACCCCACCCCCAATTAAAGATGCAAAGTTTTGAGCCATGTCTAGCAGGAAAGTTGACCACTATCTATATCACTTCTTTTTAATCAGCTTCTTTGGTGAACTATTAGATTGCTATGCATCAACAAGACTCTTTCTGGCCTACATTCTATAAAATCTAGTGTACTTCAATGTTCAGTTCTATTTCGCATTTAACATCAACAACCTTAGTCGTGACATATACCAAAGAAATGGACAAACACTCATAAAACATCTAAAAAGTTCACCTTACAAATTCTGGATCTTACCATTGCAATATCATATTTATAACATAGCCTAAAGCAGCTTCCCAAAGCTATTCAGCCATTGGTCTCCATCAGGTACTTTTACATTCCACATTACGCTGTTGTTCACAGATCAAAGCTGGAGCTGTTGTTTACACAGAGTTAGGATAAACTGCATCCATTAACAGATCATTCAGTTAATTGGAAAACCAACTTATTACAACAACATGCACATTGGTGTGCTGTATCTCTTTTACTACTACTGGTAATAATAGTAGCAGTCTGTTCTACTGAACCAGCAAGCTGCATACTTCTCAATCCATTCACATCTCTTCCCCTTGTGTCTCAAACCCTAAACCTTTAACCAATCATTTCTTCCAGAACTGCAGACCCCTGGTATACCTGCTCAGCACATTTATTTTCTATAATCTACAGAAGTTCAAACTGAGCATCAACAACAGCCTTCTCACAAATCAGAATGCCTACAAATGTTCCTGGCATTGTTCCTCTTCAAGATAACTGAGAAAAGAAAAAAATGCAACTGTCCCATTATTGTTGAAAAGGCTTTCAGAATCAAAATCATTTAGCTACAAGATGGCTGATATTTTACCTCAAACAACCAAAACCAGATCCTAGAGTGATGACTGTTATGAATTAGGGATTTGATAGGATATAAAAATTTATTGCAGTAACCTAGTAATAAGTGAAGATTTACCAATCAGTTGGGTGGCCTTTTTATGGATGGAATCACTAGCAAGTTTATATGTAATGCAGTAACTAACATTGGTAGTAAGGACTTAACGTGTATCTTGAAAACCAGCAACTGTTTGGAGCTAGAGTAGGTTTATTTTTTTATCCTACAGAGAAGCAAAAATCTAAAGATTTGATAATATGAGCAAACTTCAGAAGTAACAGTATTGGAATAAAAGAAAGAGAAAAAAAAATCTTAAAAGAACTATACAAATTCTAGAAGAGCAAACTTGAAATAAATGTTAGAACTACAAATCCGCAGATTATAAAGGATACAAAAAGAAACTGCAAAGACTGTACAAAAGTAGAGACTATTTGTAAATATACTAATGTTAATGATTATTTTTGTTTTTTGT
>NC_068983.1:119569357-119569747 GCF_001194135.2 Octopus bimaculoides | reverse complement strand
TATTGGTCTCTTATGCTGGACCTCTAAGTTACAGACACACACACACACATATATATATATATATATATATATATAAATCCAAGAAAGTTAGGGTTTGTGAATCCAACCCACTAAGAGATAATATCTATCCAATATACTGCCAGAAGAATACCCAATTATTATTACACTAGTGTTTTTTCTTTCGTATTACCAAGTGCAATAAATGGGTGTGGGCAAAAGGATATTTTACCCTTAATTTATATAGCAATAAGAAAATGGAGGAGAATAGGTGGTATTCATCAACTTGCAGATATTGTATTGTGTCAATTTACCTGTTTATTTGTTAACTAAGAGGGCAATAGCAACAATTTATTATTGTTGTTATATATATATTATATATCCATATATATA
>NC_068983.1:119569017-119569347 GCF_001194135.2 Octopus bimaculoides | reverse complement strand
AATGTTAGAACTACAAATCCGCAGATTATAAAGGATACAAAAAGAAACTGCAAAGACTGTACAAAAGTAGAGACTATTTGTAAATATACTAATGTTAATGATTAT
Organism: Octopus bimaculoides; assembly: GCF_001194135.2. Classification (NCBI taxonomy): domain Eukaryota; kingdom Metazoa; phylum Mollusca; class Cephalopoda; order Octopoda; family Octopodidae; genus Octopus; species Octopus bimaculoides. Next base: position 119,569,242 of record NC_068983.1, on the reverse strand, counting down.
TTTTGTTTTTTGTTTGTCATTAGACTGCAGCTATGCTAGGGCACTTACTTGAAGAACTTTTGTTGAATGAATCAAACTCAGTAATTATTTTTTCACATAGCCTAGAACTTATTCTATTGGTCTCTTATGCTGGACCTCTAAGTTACAGACACACACACACACATATATATATATATATAAATCCAAGAAAGTTAGGGTTTGTGAATCCAACCCACTAAGAGATAA
>NC_068983.1:119564233-119567894 GCF_001194135.2 Octopus bimaculoides | reverse complement strand
GGTGACACGTAAAAGCACCCACTACACTCTCTGAGTGGTTGGCGTTAGGAAGGGCATCCAGCTGTAGAAACTCTGCCAAATTAGATTGGAGCCTGGTGTTGCCATCCGGTTTCACCAGTCCTCAGGCAAATCGTCCAACCCATGCGAGCATCGAAAGCGGACGTTAAACGATGATGATGATGATGACGATGATATATATATATATGTATATATACATATATATATATATATATATACACATCCATATATATATTTATATATATATATATATATATATCCATATATATATATGTATATATCCATATATATCTATACATAAATATCTACATATTTATATATATATATCTATATCTATCTATCTATATCTTTTACTTGTTTCAGTCATTAGACTGCGGCTTTGCTGGGGTGCTACCTTGAAGGATTTTTAATCAAATGAACTGACCCCAGTACTCATTTTTCTCTTTTTCTTTAAGCTTGATACTTATTCTATCGGTCTCTTTGTTGAACTGCTAAATTATAGAGGCATCAACATACCAACACTGGTTGGTTGTCAAGTGGTGGAGGAGTGAGATGGGAGACAAACACAGACAAGAAGACACACATATATATCATCATTTTAACATCTGTTTTCCATGCTGGCTACCAGCTGAAGAGCTGTCTGGGCTACATGGGTTCCATGTCTGTTTTGGCATGGTTTCTCCACCTGGATGCCCTTCTTAATGCCAACCACTTTACAGACAGTACTGGGTGCTTTTATGCAGTACAAGCAATGGGCTTCTTTCAGTTTCCATCTACCAAATCCATTCACAATGCTTTGGTTGGCCTGAAGCTATAGCAAGACACTTGCCCAAGATGTCACACAGCAGGACTGAACCCAGAACCATGTAGTTGGGAAGCAAGTCTATTACCACACAGCCACGCCATATATATATATATATATATAATGTACATGTGTGTCCCATTGTTTTGACATCATATGATAGTCACAGGTGTTACTGTCCTATGAGTAGTGTCATTCACTTCCAGTATTCTACCTCAATAAACTGTCTGACCAAAGCAAGCATGGAAAAGTGAACATTAAAATGATAATGATTTTATTATCAATTTTCCATACTAGTATGAAATGGACAAGTGTATTATACATTACATAACTATTTGTTTCAATCTTTCGTCTTAACACAGTTGGATCTGAACTCATGAAATGTTAGCACATTGGAATTTCCCACCCAGTACTCTTTCTTTCATTGCATCATGTTGATATTAATGCAATCAACTCTCCTGCATATAAAGGCTGATGACCAGTTCAAATCTCACCGTGGTCTACTTGGGTAGTTTAACACCATCACCTAGTCTTTGGGTGTCTTTAATGGAATCCACTCTATTGGAAACATAACAGGCCAGACCTCAGATTTGAGGAAACCAGCCTCCTTCCATCCCACAAGTCATGGAAGCGCTGCAAAAAGTCATGGGTATCAATCTTTCTCCTGAAAAAGTATTAAAAAAAGGGTGGGACAGTCGAATCCATTACACTGATGAAATTGTTCTAAAGTTGTAGTTTAGAACAACTGAAGATCATGTTAGATTTTAAAAGATGAAACTATCCAAATACTAAAGAACAAAGAAACAGATGCTGAGTACAAGAGCTCTGGAGAACTGCTGAGATGTATTAATACGGTGAAAAATGCTCAAGTTATATGTATACATGTATATTATAGATATCATCATCTTTGTTTAACATTTGCCTTCCATGCTGGCATGGGTTGGATGGTTTGACAGAAGCCTGCACCAGACTTCTGTCTGTTTTGACAGAATTTTTACGGCTGGATGCCCTTCCAACCATAGTGTTGTTCAGTTATGTTTTTCCATTTATATCACATGTTTAAAATGACACCATCTACATCAATAATATAAGAAGTAAATAGATCTGGAAACTACAGAAGATATTTCATCACTTCTTGTCACTTTCCTTTATGTTCTAAATAACATTGTCATTTAATGAATTTATTTCATAGTTTAAAGTTGTTCGAGAAATTAAGAAATTGTATATTTTTCATTATAATTATTTGGTGAGAGGAATGCTAAACTTGAGTAACCAGAAGAAATTGAGAATAGTTTGGGAGATAATTTTCTATATTTGGAAATCATTTCATGACTGCAGAGAACAATATGTTTCCAGTATCCTATCATTCATGTGTCCCTGAAAAGATAATGCAACTTTCAAGGCTTCTTGATGACAGGACAAAAAACAAAAGGGGATCATTATCATTACTTCCAGTTCATTTTCCTGATAAATCTCGCAATAATGTGATTTCATGATCAATCAAAAGCACATCAGATGTATTCTTTTCTGATAAAGATAAAGATATATTTCTTTTATTCTTTTACATGTTTTAGTCATGTGACTTGACAGCAGCCATGGTGGAACACCACTTTAAAAGGTTTTAGTTGAAGAAATTAACACCAGGACTTTGTAAGCCTAATACTTATTCTATTGGTCTCTTTTGTCAAACTGCTAAGTTATGAAGGCACGTAAACACACAAACATCAGTTGTCAAGCAATGGGGCGCACACACACACACACACACACAAACACACAAATATATATGACTAGCTTCTTTCAGTTTTCATCTACCAAATCCACTCACAAGGCTTTGGTCAGCCCAAGGTTATAGAAGATACTTGCCCAAGGTGCCACGCAGTGGGGCTGAACCCAGAACCATGTGGTTGGGAAGCAAGCTTCTTACCACATGTACATAGTTTAAACATTATATGTTTTCTGATTAATTAATCTAAACAATTTTATTTTATTTTGTTTATATACATACATATATATATATATATATATTCTTTTACTTGTTTCAGTCATTTGACTGTGGTCATGCTGGAGCACCACCTTGAAAGGTTTTTTAATTGAACAAATCAACACCCAAGACTTTTTTTAAAGCCTAGTACTTATTCTGTTGGCCTCTTTGCCAAACCACTAAGTTACGGGGGACATAAACACACCAATACTGGTGATGGGGACAAACACACACACACATAAACATATATATATATATATATATATATATAGATAGATAGATAGATAGATTTAGGTGAATATGGTACTTAAGTTTAGGCACTAGAATTTAGTACGGTATTATCCATACAATTTCAAAGTAAGGAGTTTAAAATCATAACAAGCAACAAGGATATCCAGAGGTAATGCAGTATATACGTATTAATCAATATTCATAGATACCATATGATGAGTTAATTTTTTAAATGTATAGTATATATAAATATTAAACTATTTCTGAATAATTTTCTTTTCTTTTCCTCCTTCTATTGTGATATAAAAACAAATAAAATCAGTGACAGGCAGAGTTTTCTTTGACATTTTATTTATTAGCTTCCATGGTGTTGGCTAAAGCAAGATGTTCTCTGTCTGTCTCCCTAACCTCTGGGAGATTTTAGGTATTATTATACTAATGTGTCCATCTGTTCTAATTTAATTAAATTCTATGTCTTTGTGCAGCTGAAGATAGCTCTGCATTTTAAATTGATGTAATGATTACATTGTTCAATTAAATGGAGTTGCATGAAACGATCGTACTGCATTACCTCTGGATGTCCTTGTTGCTTATTTTGATATATATATATATATATATATATATATATA
>NC_068983.1:119560254-119563869 GCF_001194135.2 Octopus bimaculoides | reverse complement strand
ATATATATATATATATATATATATATATATATATATATATATATATATACACACATACATATATCAAGCCTTTCATATCTAAAATGTTTAAAGAATATTCAAATATTTACAAGCTTTTTCCAAAGAAGCTTTCATTATAATAATAAACTGCAAACTTTCTGTAGTCAAATTGTAGAAGAATGACTTTAGAATCAACTATCATAATAATTTACAAAAGTAGCAATGAAAAAAATATATGGCATATTAAGAGAAGGCTCTCAAATAAGTTTATGCCCTGAAATTTGGTTGGAGTAATAGACAAAATATAACACAAGAAACATGATTTTTTTTTTTTCTCAGTTAACAAAATGTGAATTAACAAATCAAGCAATCCATTTCATAGTATCAATTTTATATAGATGTACATTAAGTTAATATTTGAATTTGCAGGAATATATTTGGACATACACCTGCACATGTGTATGTGTGTAAGCATGCATGCGAGTGAAAACACACATATGCACATACTATTCACAATATTTATATATAAAAGATTTTTTACAAATATTTTCATAAAAATCGATATCAATCTTTTGCTGAAGAGTCTTTGACTTTCAGCCTTAAGGTTAATTTTCGGCCATTTGAACTACTCTCACCCTCCTTGCAATACATACGACTGTTATTTTCTTCAAGATACTTATATTTGTCTCTATTACTTTTTTGACCCTGTTTCTTACGTTTGCTGGGTTTAGATTTTTTATGTCGTTCTGTTCTTTGAAAATTGTCAGTTTTTGTTTTAGGGTCTTTTTCGTTTTTGACTAGGTGTGATTTATTTGGAATTTTAGTAATAACTAGTTTGATTCCAGCATTGGCATTAGTTACAGTTCTTGCAACGATTTGTGTCTCTTTGTCAAAAGAATTATTATCATCTTCGCTATCATCATCGGAATCATCATCTGAATTATCACTATCTTCGATTTCATCCTCATCTTCATCCTCCTCATCTTCATCTTCCTCCTCCTCTTCATCCTCTTCATCATTAACAGAAGCCGGAGATGCGACATAACCTGGAGCAGCTGACTGTTCACACTTCCACTGTTTGTCAGGATGACGTGACTCTGCATGACGTCCTTGAGATGACTGAATTTCACAACGCTTATCTTTTTGTAGTTTTTCCAAATGTTTTCTTCTGAGTCGTTCAGATTCTAATCGTTCCCTTTCTTGTTGCTCACGCTCCAGTCGCTCCTGTTCTTTACGTCGCTCTGCTTCAAGCCGTTCTTGTTCTTCAGTCTCTTTCTTTATTTCAGCTATGAAACGTTCTCGCATGGAATTCCACATATACTCACCTGACTGGCTAGTTTCATATAATTTTACAAGGTTTTCACATTTGGGAGGTCTATTAATATGTTTAAAATCAAGAATAGGCAACTTGCTTGATAACATATCACCAAAGTATTCATAAAACTCTAAATATATATCTTTTGGAGACCTTCGAGTGGAAGTTGGCTTGACTTCATCTTTAGAATTATTAGAAATAGTTGATGGTATCAAGTCCATTGGTTCTTCTTTGAAATACTGGTAAGGTGGCCGTGATTTCAATTTATCTTCCTTTTTACTACCAATTAAGCCTGAATGGAGTGAATCCATTGGTTCTTCTTTGAAAAAGTGATGTGAAGAAGATTTTAATTTATCATTTTTTGAGTCATTTCCCGACTCAGAATGGTTGAGATCTGTTGCTTCCTCCTTGATGTGCTGTTGTAGTTGCAAAGGTAATGAAATTGTCTGTGGCAACTCTTTCGGATGAATAGTCTGAGACTGAACATCACGGAGGAAATTTTTCATAATATATTCAGCAGCAAGCTAAAAAGAGATAAAAATATATACATATGTAAGAATACTTTTCACAAAAACACTTGAAGTCCCGAAGGCATTTTCCATACATTTAACAGTTAAATATATATGATCAATAGTTCTAAATGTGTTTGGTAGTTATGGTCAAACATGTCCATCCACTCCTTCCACTAGAAACATGTCCATACACTCCCACCACAAAAACAAAACCCCAGATGTTTTACAATGGTGATATTAATTACTCAAAAACCAGAATAACTAAAAGTAAGATAACTTATCCAAGACCATAAGTTCACTTATTCCAGGCACATAACAAATCCATTTGGGGGAAACTATTTTAAAATACCTATTTCAATGATTTATGCAATTGCCTACATGAAATCTGTGCAGGGAGTTTAGGCTTTCCCATTGAATATAAATATACTCTACTTATATCAGCAATAACATGATTACTGTCTGTATGGAAATCTGCAGATATCAAAAGAAATCATGCAACAACAATGAACTCTATGCAAAGTCAAATCAACTTTGTGCATCTATGTGCTTACTTGAGCTGTTTAAAATCACCAGCCAAATCTCCTTCAAATCACACTTTACTGTCTAAGGAAGTACAGACTGTATATTGTGGTCCTACATACACTACATTTGGAAAAAACTGTGATGGTCACAGATGAAATGCTTTTGATCATGAATTCATTCGATCAGGCTGACCTGGGGCTAAACAACATTTAATAGAAAGTCATGCTTAGTGCTGAGAAGACACAAACATGGTGGAAATATTTTGAGAAATATTTTGTAGATGATTCAATTCCAACATTGCTAAGCACCATACAACACAATTCCAACTATGACCATCTAGATATAACAGCCAAATCACTATCAAATCACAATCTACATCTTAATAAAAGCAAAAGACAAGGGACAATATAGTATCAGATGTACAAAATGGCAGGACGATCATAGTTGGAATGATTTCATCAGATGTTTACGACATTAAATGCCAAAACATCAATCAGTCTCCTTCTTCTACCTAGGAAAGTAGAGTTTCTGTTCAGCATCATGTTCAGACATACAAATGTTGGTGATAAGATACAAACTCAAATATACAGTGAGTTACAAGGCAAATTCATTTAGTGAGAATCAAACAAAAAAAGAACATTTCCAAATTAGTAAGAAATTAACTCTTTAGCATTTAAACTGGCCATATACAACCCAAATATTCTACCAGTTTTACGGTGAAACTGACCAGACCTGACCTTTCACACCTATTCTACAATGTAATTCTAAAAATAAATAACCACATTATCTAAATCTAAACGCCACCATATAATGCATGATTAATTCAAAACAATTTGAAAATAAACATTTGACAGAATAATCTGATTGCTAAAGGGTTAAAGATGAAATGATGATTCATTATATCTGAGTTCATAGCTTACAGACTGAATAATATTCCCTTTTTACTATAAGCACAAGGTTTGGAACAAAATGAATAACGTTAAAAAAAGTTTACTAAGCTGACAGATCACAGGTTTTAACAGTGTGTGTGTGTGTGTGTGTGTGTGTGACTTTCCAAGCAAGAGATTAGCACTTCATCAACTTAGTCATTGCAAAATTGTGGTAAACGTTCTTTTACTTGTTTTAATCATTTAGCTCCGGCCATGCTTAAGCACCGCCTTTTAGTTGAAGAAATCGACCCCAGGACTTATTCTATCAGTCTCTTTTGCCAAACTGCTAAGTTACAGGGACATAAACACACCAACATCAGTGTCAAGCGATGGTGGT
>NC_068983.1:119559126-119560082 GCF_001194135.2 Octopus bimaculoides | reverse complement strand
GGGGGGGGGGGACAAACACAGACACATACATTTCTGTAAATTAAATTGAACCCAACGAAACTGCTGCTAGTTTAGGGATAACAGGATGAATAACATTAGAGAATAAATTTAAGGTTTGGAAAATGAAAGATGTAGACAAATTATAAGACAATTGTATTTACAATGAAGGGGGGATAATCAAGATTTCGTAAGATGTGTTGAAAAAATAAGATGAAAGGTAGAGAGCAAGACAATGATGGCTGACATCTAAATATTAATATATTTACTTAATAAGGAATGGAAAGTATGAAAATATAAGAAAAAATATAGAGACATGTTAATAAAAATGTCGGAAAAGAGGCAAAAAGTTTGAAGGCAGATATATTTAGTGAGAAATAGACAAAAAGTTTATAAGCAATGGAGGCTAAGAGATGATGATTCAGCAGAATCAGCTAAGTTATAGGAATATCACTATGATGAATTGGAAGTAATAATAAAAAAAATTGTGAATAAGTGTTACTATTAGAGTTTTAAAAATGTGAATGGAATGGGAACATTAATAACAATAGATGAAAGCTGTATCTGTAGACTTGCCATATTACAAAAATACTAACAATTATAAAATGCTTCAAAATGAACAAAATTAAATTACATAGAGATAAAACATTAGAAATGTGAACAATATATATATATATATATATATATATATATATATAGGAAAATGAAAAAAAGCCAGAATGCTGAACTGGAAGCATATTTTAATAAAGATTTTTTCTAACCGGTTTTCATTGCGAAGAAGCAAATTATCAAGAAGGAGAATGAAAATGCTTTTTTACAAAGAAGTACAAAATGAAGAAAATAATATATAAAACAATAATATATAAAAAAATAAATATACCCATACATTATATTGTCTTTGAGCTTTTGTAGTTCAATAGTAGTCCATGTATAAATTGGTAGGAAAAATAAGGATGCAT
>NC_068983.1:119557367-119558680 GCF_001194135.2 Octopus bimaculoides | reverse complement strand
TTTAAACCTAACAAAACTCTCAACTCTCATGCATCCTTATTTTTCCTACCAATTTATACATGAACTACTATTGAACTACAAAAGCTCAAAGACAATATAATGTATGGGTATATTTATTTTTTTATATATTATTGTTTTATATATTATTTTCTTCATTTTGTACTTCTTTGTAAAAAAAACATTTTCATTCTCCTTCTTGATAATTTGCTTCTTCGCAATGAAAACCGGTTAGAAAAAATCTTTATTAAAATATGCTTCCAGTTCAGCATTCTGGCTTTTTTTCATTTTCCTATTATTTCTCCACGTGCGGTTAACACAACCCCACTATTTACTGACTTATATACATATATATCATATTTCTGGTATCATAATTAGGTTTTGTTACTGGGTAACCCAAAATGGCAACTCAACTGATGAAAATAAAGAGATTCCTTTATTTTTGCTATTACATCAAGAGAATTTAGATGCTTCATGTTTGATTTGTTTAAACAAATTCTTTAGGGAAGAATCTTAAAGTAGTTTAACTCACCAATAAAGCACCATAAACTTTATATGCATCAGTCCTGACTAATGTACTACTTAGCGTAGTGTCCTCCATAAAGCTGTTGAGGTGAGGCATATAAACTTTAAGCTGTGGTAAAAGAACTTCTTCAATGGCCTATTTGGAAAAAAACAAAAAAAAAAACAACAACAATAATGGTTAATTTGTGTAATCAAAAGACATCAACATAACACTTAAACTATAAATAAACACAGTTTAGTATGATAAAAATATATTATGACTAATAATTTCTTTATTTTCAATTCTTCCCAACACTTTTAAAGCACAAAAATACAAAATAGTTTTATAAATGACCAGTGGAATTTTTCCCAACTATTCTTCAAGGTATATTTAAAGGATGAAGAGTACAGTCTAGGAAAATAATAACTAAAATATCATACCACTTATTGAAAAGAAAGAAATAATTACCAAGTGAAGAATCAATACATAAACACATACATAAATATATACGTATATATATATATATATACATATAAAAATTAGAAGAGGTACACCAAGGGAAGATGAAAGGCTAAATCAGCTTAGCAGGAACTGACTTATATATATATATATATATTCAAATACTTACTTTTGTTCCCAGTGCTAATAAACCCATGACAGCACCATAATGTGAACAAAATGGCTTAGTCAAATCACATACTACTTCCTTCAGACTCTTCAATGTATTATGCATCAACATATTATTATTTGCATTCCACTTTCTAGAAAAGATTAGAGTAAAAAGAAAGCAAGAAAAAAATGTTTATAGTAC
>NC_068983.1:119546663-119557239 GCF_001194135.2 Octopus bimaculoides | reverse complement strand
AGAAAGAGAGCAAGAAATATAATTAATTATGATATAGAATTGTATTATATAATTAATTATCAAGAATTTCAAATTCTGCCACAGTTGATGTTGCCTGTGATCGTTCCAGTCATCATCATCATCATCGTCGTTTAATGTCCGCTTTCCATGCTAGCATGGGTTGGACAATTTGACTGAGGACTGGTGAACCAGATGGCTACACCAGGCTCCAATCTGATTTGGCAGAGTTTCTACAGCTGGATGCCCTTCCTAACCCCAACCACTCCGAGAGTGTAGTGGGTGCTTTTACGTGCCGTTGGTTTAAAACCCTTAGGCATTCAGATTACTTATATACTGTATCACGTAAGGCTAGAGATGGGAGAAATGACCTTCCCTCGCAAATACTAATCAGACACAGAATGTGTGTCGTTAGCCAGCTGGAAGAGAGGTCTTCCTGGGACTATAAACGACACACTTGGTTGGCAATTATGTTACGATTCCATATTGCTACTGTTTACATCTCGCTCAGAGATTTAATATAACTTATTTCTCCTTTTTCAAGATCAGCGATGGTTCATCACTGGAGAAAGCATATAGTATTTTGCAAGTGGGGTGAGTTTCCATCACGAGCTGGTGATTAACACACGCTGAGGACGGGTATCCATCCAGAAACTTGAGTACATATTGCATAAGGCTAAGGATGGGTGCGATGACCTCCCCTCGCAAATACTAATCAGCACAAAGAATGTGTCGTTAGCTAGCTGGAAGAGATGTCTTCCTGGAACTATAAACGCCAGTAGCACTGTCCTGTATAGGACGCCACACTTGGTTGGCAATTATGTTATGTTAATACTTATATATTCACATTTTATAAAAATTAATCCTGTATTATCTTGTAGCTATGACATTTTGAAGATGTAATTGATTATTTTTAGAATGGCATTGCAGGTTAAGTGAGAAGATTGATCTGGCCAGTTTAAACATAAAACAGGTAGAATATTTGGGCCAGATATATCCAGTTTAAATGCTAAAGAGTTAATGAAAAATATCCATGCTCAAAATTTGTGTCCTTGTGCATGGCTTAAAAATCATTATTATTGTAGAAAGGTGGCAGATGGTATAACACTGCGTAACAGTTTTCTTTATTTTTTTTTTCTTTGGTTAGTAAATGTTATTTCTTATTTGTTCCTATCTAGATATCAAAGGAAATTAATACTATTCCCTTCAAACTTTGCTTTTGTGACTTGGAAATAAATATTTTTGAAACTGACCTATTTTCCATTACATTTCAGACAGATTCAGTCATATGCTGAGAGGGATTCTTTGGAGTTTGAATAAATGTAAAAAAAAAAAGCAAAGTTTGAAGAAAAATTAACCATTTTTCATACTTTCTAGGGGTAAGCAAATAGGAAGTAACAGTTGCTACCAAAGCACTAAAATCATGTTACATAGTGTAATTAGTACATCAATAGACAAAATATTCTCAATTCTATTTCTGTTGAAATCAACTTTGCTTTTCATTTCTCTAGGGCCAACAAAATAAATACCAATTAGGTACAGTTTAATCAACTGATCCCATCCAGAAAATGTATGGCCTTCTAACTATTTTAGGAATCTTTATTATGCAAAGTTTATGAAATTTCACTTTCAAAGTAAAAAGCTAACTTACTTCACAATGAATCCAAGAAGACGTGCTGCATAATCTCTCAGGACCCAGTGGTCATTTAAAGGATTGATAGAAGCTGCTAAAGGTTCAAGGCCACAATACATCACACTTTGTACTAAAAGGCCAAGCTGAAATTAAGAGAATTTAGTTTTTCAATAATGACTAAAATCATTTAAGGAGAGTCAGAAATCTGAAAACAACAACATCAAGACAAAAAAAAAAAATCAAAGCTTGTCAACGCTTTTACTAGATTTCGACATCATAAAAGAGTATACTTACATAAGGCTCGGGTTCCAGATATAGGTTGGAATTGTTTGTTAAGGCCTTTACGGTGTGCAATAGCCGCGTTAGTTGAGATATATCATGACTGACAGTTTTTACCTATAAATAGATGAAATGACATATTTGTAAGTTTTCTTCATTTTTTTTCTTGCTATCAGAAGAAACTGAACAAAAGGACATTAATTTACTATAGAGGATTGAAAAGAGTAATTAGATTAGCTAAGTCTTATTTTAAACTGACATGGGGGGTGGTGAAATAAACCCTTATAACTAGTCATAAATCTTATTTTTACATATGTAACAATGAAAAATCTGTTGTTGTACTTGGGGATGGTCATATTGCCAGTTTAGCCAATAAAAACACACGCACTGTATATTTGGTGTTAATTTGCTTCAGCTTTATATTACATTACATTACATTAATCCTATTTCGGCCAGAGTTCTTTTGTCACACTTCTGTGACCTCATCAGTGGTCCTTTGCTTTCTTCTTTCTTATGTGTGTCCCACCTTGCTAACTATCAGCCATTTTGTATTTTGTATTCCTATTGTATGTGTCTGACACCACAAATTTATTCATAGTTTGTTTTGTTTTTTGTTTTTTGCTTTGTTTAATTTTTTCACATGTTAAATATCTATTTCATTAACATAATGTTATAATAAAAACCACAATTTTTGTTAAATAGAGCAACCCAGGGTTTGAAACATTAATTCATTTCGCCATTTTTCAAGCTAAGAACAAGATCATTTGTCAGTTGCTTTTTTAAGCAGATGACATTTAAACAAGGTACGCCGTTAAAGAAGACGAAAAGAAAAATACAAGGGAGATAACCAATGTTACATTAAGATGTAATATGTACAAAAGGCAGGATGTTAATGGTTTTCCATTTAATGTTGTAGTTGGTCCTTTTGTCTTTAAACCTCCAGATTAAAACCGAAATGTTGAAAGTTTTCTATCACAGTGCCTAAAGTATTTAATTAATGTATATGTGTTCAAGAATTTTAACCTTCCAAATGATTTTTTTTTTGTGAAATAGATAACATAAAATAAGGCCTCAAAGTCCCATCTAATCCATACCAACATGGAAAATCAGACATAAAAATGACGATGACAATGATGATGATGATATCTACATTGAAAAAAATACCCATAACATTAATGACTGTAATATCTATGAAGTAAATCTCAAATTTCTAGAACTTTCATGTCTCTCATTCATTCATTAAATATGTCTATTTTGCAATGCTAGTAATGAATTAGACTGTAGATTAATCACTATAATGTCACTGATAATTAAGTAAAAGGATTGTGTTCATCGACACTAATGACTACACCATTTATGTATTTCCATATACTTATTATATTAAACAGTATATATGTTAAATATGTACAAAGTGTCACCGACTGACTGGCCTTTGTGCGGGTGACACGTAAAAGCACCCACTACACTCTCGGAGTGGTTGGCGTTAGGAAGGGCATCCAGCTGTAGAAACTCTGCCAAATCAGATTGGAGCCTGGTGTTGCCATCCAGTTTCACCAGTCCTCAGTCAGACTGTCCAACCCATGCTAGCATGGAAAGCGGACGTTAAACAATGATGATGATGATGATGATGATGATGATGTCATCATCATTTAACATCCTTACTCCATGCTGGCATAGGCTGGACAGTCTGACAGGATCTTAAGGGTCCAAAAACTACTCCACCTTCTATATTGGCATGGTTTCTACAGTTGGATGCCCTTCCTAATGCCAACCACTTTACAGCGTGTACTATGTTAAAAAACATTTCTGCAAGGATGTGTATGATACAGTTTTAAAATATGGAAGATAAAGAGAATGTTCTAGTTAAATCTGTTGTGTTACACACGTCCAATATCATTATAAAAAATAATAATAGATAATTAAACAAATAATTAGAAAGATGGCTGTATGTATGCCAATATTAAACCCCAGGGCAATTTACCTTATTCAAAAAAAAATCTATTTTCAGCCTATGTTATATAAGGACAAGTAGGAGATGAACGTACATCTCAAGAAACAAAGTTACAAGGTTCCAGAAAGAATTTCAGTTGGCTCAAATCACCAACATTTTAAAACCTCAAACCTTCAAAATATAATTAGGCTAGAAGCTTACATATCTTTTCTGTAATGTTTGCTATCATTGACTGTGACAAGCCAGCCAATGCTGACTGACTGGCTGGTAAACATTTATTTGGATATTCCATTCTCTCAAGCTTTTTATACAGTGATATGATTAGGCTGTGGTTTTAAACTGGAAGCCCAAGTAAGGTAATTCAAGTCAAAGCAGGGACCTATATGGCACATCTTTGAAGGCACAAAGCTATCGGATAACCCACTGATTGGGAGTTAACTGATTTAATTGATCTCTTTACCCTAAATTGCAAATCTGTGTCCTTGAGTTATTTTTCTTGTAATCCTTATAATTCTTCCCTGTTTAAATTTTTGACTAGTCATGAGGACTTATTTTTTTCTAATTACTAAGAACAAAACTGTTTTTTAAAGATTAGTATTTATCCATAAATTCTGAGTAACTACTAATTTATCAACCCTTCAAGCAATACACTATTCACCATAGAATATCTAACTAATATTTTCAAGGAAGTCTCCATTCTGATATATATTTAAAAAAAAAAAATAATTGCTTTTCAAGTGAACAATAATTGAATTACTCAAATTTTTTTTTTAAAAAGTAAAATAAATCAAAATATACAAACCCCATTTGATACAAAGTTTACAAAATATGGTAACAAAGGGACTATTTTTGAGTTTGTTTTCAAATCTGACAAGGCAAACTGAAAAACAAAAAAAAAAAAGAATAAATAAATTTTTTTTTTTTTTTAAATGTAACAAAGAAACTTATTTCAAACTATAAATAAGCTTCGAATGAAAATATATATAAACTCACACACACATTTACTTATTGAAAAGGAAGTGAAAATGTAACTTCATTAAAAAAGGGCAAAAAGACAATCCACAAATAGAAACAACTCACTGGTATAGACAAATAGTATGGTTTCAAAATAGAACATATTTCTTAAAATTTATAAAATATTTTATAGCAGGTTAGTTACCTTCATGGCTTCTTCATCTGCCCCAAGGATAGCTTTTACCATGAAATCGTAGTATTGTAGCATATTCTCCGATAGTTCTTTTTTCTCCTTTTTTACGATCACAGGTTTGCCTTTAAAGAAATTTTTTAAAAATAATAATTTGACACAGCTGGTGTGTTGTGGACTAAGCCTAGACATTATTTGTCTGAGCTGACCAATGTTGAAAGAATACTCATGACAGGAGTGTAAAATGGAAAAAATATACAACAAAAGTTTAATTCTTTTATTGGATTTAGATGCCTGATTGTGGGTGGCTATGGCAGGGCATCACTTCCTGTTTTGTTTTTTTTTTTTTCACTTTTCTTTACACATTCCATAGTTTAGAAAGGGATGCTGTTAAATATGTCAACAACACAGAGAGAAATGACTAAAACGAGGTGAACTGTTACCACCTACATTTAACTTTCAATAACTGTCAATATTATTACCAACTGATACAAACCAATTCTGGAAAATTTAAAGGTATAACTGGTTACAGCTGAGCTCAAGAGAAAAAGATTACATACTGAAGCCACATACCACAGCAAGAAAAGCATTTTGGGAACAAGCAGAATTCTTTAGAATGAATGACACAGAACATCTGCATTTGATTTTGAGTGTCTATATACATAGGTGCAGGCGTGGCTGTGTGGTAAGAAGCTTGTTTCCCAACCACATGGTTCTGGGTTCAGTCCCACTGCATGGCACCTTGGGCACACAGCAATACCTTTCCATTCCTAGGACATTTTAAGATGAATCATCATCATCGTTTAACGTCCGCTTTCTATGCTAGCATGGGTTGGACAATTTGACTGAGGACTGGCGAACTAGATGACTGCACTAGGCTCCAATCTGATCTGGCAGAGTTTCTACAGCTGGATGCCCTTCCTAACGCCAACCACTCCGAGAGTGTAGTGGGTGCTTTTATGTGCCGGTGGCACATAAACATCCAATCTAAATACTTTGGCTCAAATATTTCCTGATTTCCATTTTCTCCCTGTATCACTAGCT
Organism: Octopus bimaculoides; assembly: GCF_001194135.2. Lineage (NCBI taxonomy): Eukaryota > Metazoa > Mollusca > Cephalopoda > Octopoda > Octopodidae > Octopus > Octopus bimaculoides. Next base: position 119,551,191 of record NC_068983.1, on the reverse strand, counting down.
TCACATTTTCATTCACCCAACACATAATCACCTATGTTCAGACACCTCTCTTGCACATATCTACTAAATCTCCAAGATCCCATCTAATAAGTTATGCTCAATCTGTTCTATTCCTCTACTTTTATATCACTGCAAAGTAACAAATTTATGATAAACTTATTAAAATATACTTTTGCAAGAAAAGAAAGTCTTTGATACTAGTAAAACTAATAACACCTCTCAATAAATGTTTACACAATATCTGGTTTACGTCAATTTGTTATCATTATATTGAACTTATAAAGCTGAAAATAAACACCCTTCACAAATATACATTCTCAGCAATATAGAAGAAAACAAACAAGTTTTATTGACAAGTCTACCATCAAATAACGACTTCTCAATATCTCAATACCTCTGCTCATATATATAAGCTGACTCCACACAATTACCATTTTAAATGCACTCAAAACATGGTTCTTACCTCTTCAACTGTCTCACTTTTGAGACTGTGAACTAATCACATTTTCACAAAACTTACATTTTAAAACTTTTTTTTTTTATAGTTAGGACTGAGTATCTATGCCCATGAACATTGCAGTCCAAGATTGGCAAGATTATTGCAACTGATGTTCAGTTTAAACATCAGTAAGACAATATCTGCATATAGAACATAGGTAGGAATGGGATTTTTTTTATAGAACAGAAGTCATGTTCACAATTCTCCACCAACAACAAAAATGCAGCAAATATAATAAAATGTGTCTACAATATCTTCACTGTGTTATAGACACTGAAGTTTTACAGTGACAACATTGAAAGCATGGGGAAACAGTCTCAGTTCATGATAGCTGTACTTATTAGGATTTATTAATATTTGTAATCCTACAGAGGTGTTACACATTCTGAAATGCTGAATCCTTGTTTGATGCCTTGAATACTTATGAAACGTTAAGTTCCTATCCCTTCTCTTGACAACATTAGCTGAAAGAAAGTAGATAATTTATGGCTGTAGTCTTGTCTCAACTCACAGCCACAGAGACATTATGATTACATGACTGGTCACTGCTCTTAATATCCACAAAACATAACAGTAGACTTAACCCTTCACTTGTCCCGAGTATCACATGTGAGACACAGGCCATATCTCCCTGGCATCCATGCATTATATATGATACACATTCCAAATTTTTTACAACCATCAAAGTAATCTGCGATTTAGAAAGGGGAAACATTATAATACTTAGAATGTATGAAACAGGGGCTAACTAAAAGTTTGAAAACAAGCATGGAAGTTCAGGACAAACTTATGAAAATGCTTTGGACAGATAGAGGGTTAATTAATACTGTAGTATATTCTGGAGAAAACTCATTCATGCTGACCTAAACAGAAACAAAACAGCTCAACCTTAATTACTTCTTAGCCCCACCCCACCTCTGTAGGATTACAAACATTAATAAATCCTAATAAGTACAGCTATCATGAACTGAGACTGTTTCCCCATGCTTTCAATGTTGTCACTGTAAAACTTCAATTCATTAAAAAGTTAGGATAAAAAGAAATAAATGACTGAAACAAAGCAAATGGCATATATATAATGCATTACAATCTCAAACTTAACAAAAACAAAGCATATCTGGTGTACAGGATATGGATGCATATTTCTGTCATGGATCTGCTCTGTTAAAACTGAGAAAAGCAATTCAACAGTATTATGTTACAAAAAATGAGAACCAGGGAATTTTCTACTTTTAACCAATAGAGAAAGATTACTCACTGTACTTGTGAGTGCGTGCATGCATGTGTGTGTGTGTGTTTATTTGTGCATAGTATGGCTGTATAGATGTATCACATGTTAGTTTTGACAATGAGTATCCTAGGTGTTCCATCAAAGAAACTACCTACTCATTGTATCAGTGTGAGTGGCTGAGTATTCCAGACACTGGTGCTTTTAACACAAGTACTCAGACACACTCAGACAATGTCTATGACAAGGCTGATTAGCTTAAACACAGTTTTGATCAACTTAATTTCACTCACAAGGTTTGGGTTGATTTTGAGCTTTATAGCAGATACTGTGTGTATACAAACATACACTCCTAGCACTGACAAGGTAACTTATGCTTTTCTAAGTTAGCCAATCAAAAGTTTTAGCAAAAGAAATCAATTTGTGAGAGTGAGAAAAATGACAATCAAATCTCCCTTATATCACATCTAGCCATATTAAAAAATGGTAAGGACAAATTGAATGTATTGTTCTTGGTATGCTGTGTCAGCAAGAAAGAAAGAAAGAGAGAGAGTGGGGGTGATTGTAAGTGGAATTCCTTGGATTATAGAACTATATGATTAATCCTTTGCTTGTCCCATGTATATTCTTAATATTTTTCAACTCACTTCTTCACATTAGTCATATATATTAATCAATGACTTAAAACACTACTCTCTTGTTTGTCTTGTATGTTATAGTACAAACAGAAGCCAGTCTGTATATTAAAGTTCCTTAAAATGTTTGCATTATCAATTTCAAAATGTTGAAACTTTATTGGTGTATCACAGACTTTTAAATGCTACTGTTTTGTTTTATACCACTAATGACCATGAAAGAAGTACACAAGTACATATATCACTTATTCCCATGACCCCATCCCTTACAAATGCTAGGATTCATACTTTTAGTTAAAGAGATGTTATAATGAATTATGTAAATAATTGAATATAAATTTGTGTATATTCTGAGGGGAAAATATGAAAACCCATTTGAATCATAGTAAGAAAACAGCAACCTACTTTGACCAAATGAAGGGGTTTTCCAGTTCTCACCTGCAGCATTTGAAGTGGTAGTGTTGATTTTAGATACACCTTCAATTGCATACCAAAAACCTACAAAATAATATTTGAGTATTAAGATGCTTTGCATGATATAATTTGTGCACTTTTAACATATCTATATTTTCAATCATTATTTCTTGTCAAAAAAACAAAAAATTTCAATCCTGCTATACATAAGATGTTTTTCACAAATTTAGCCATATGCATACATACATACATACATATATATATATATATATGTATATATATATATATATATATACATACATACATACATACAAACATACACACACACACACATCATGATGACAGATATGTATAGTTTTTCATGAAAAATGAAAATTGAGAGCTTGTCTTGAGACTCGAGGTTCACACCACTGCAATTTTCAGGCAAAGATATAGAAAAACCATATCCCTCACAACATGTATTCAGTACACTTTCTTATTTGTTCAATATTAAGCAATGTACATGTATATATGTGAGTGTGTATGTGTGTGTGTGTAAATTGTCGCCATTTTATATTTTTAATTTTGCACATGCGCATTGTTTGTTTTTGATTCTGTCAACTACACAGTACAGCAGAGTCACTTGGGCACCATCTGTGAGAAAAACAATATCATGACACAATTCACTCTGCCAGAAATTTGGAAATGACATGCTGTACTGCTTGGCCTTCGTGCCAGAAGCTCCAATACAAACATTTCAGTGTGTTTGGGTGTCAATCTGAAGACGGTGCAGAGGATTCAGAAAGAGTTGAATGAGTCTAATGGTGATTACAAAGGTACAGCAGCTCAGAAAACTCACTCTAATTGTTCTGATAAGAAAAGAACTTCTGAATTTGTTGATGAGATCCAGGCCATGATTGACAATGATCCCTCCAAGTCAATTAGGTCCATTGCCAGGGACATGGGAGTTTCTGAGTTTCTTATCAGGCAAGTAGTGCATGAAGACATTCAGTATTCCTCATACAAGTTGAGAAAGGGTCAATTTTGATCCCAAGCCATCAAGGACAAGAGGAAAGATCACGCTACAGAGCTTTTGAACAATCTCAAGCATCTTCTCCAACCAAAGATGCTTTGGTTTTTCTCAGACAAGAAAAATTTCTGCCAGGATTAGATGGTGAACACACAGAGCAACTGTTGGCTTGCTATGTCCCTAAAACATGCACCAAGAATGATAAAAATCAAACATCCCATCAACATCATGGTGTTTGGAGTGATCAGTAATGATAGCGATGTTATGTCTCCATTCATCTTTCCACACGGCCTCAAACTCAACATGGAGGCCTACATCAAGTGCCTAGAGGAGGTAGTGCTGCCCTGGGTCAAGACGGTGGCTACTGGACAACCCTATGTCTGACAACAGGATTCTGCACCATGCCACGCAAGCAGGAGAACCCAGTCATGGCTGTCAGACAATTTCTGTGACCACATCATCTCTAACATCTAGTCACCTAACTCCCCAGACTGCAACCCCCTTGATTATTATGCGTGGGTCGCAGTTGAACAAGAGATCAACAAAACTCTTTGTAACACCAAGGCAAGGATTATGGTAACATTCACCAACTTAAATAAAGAGACCGTCCAGAAGAGTTTCAGGAGATTTCAAAGTTGTCTGGAGTCTGTGGTTGAAGCCAATGGTGACTTTATTAAATAAATTTACTCTTTAGTATTTCAAGACATTTTAAAATAATTTTGGTAGATATATGTTAAAATGAG
>NC_068983.1:119545591-119546404 GCF_001194135.2 Octopus bimaculoides | reverse complement strand
ATATATATATATATATATATATATATATATATATATATATACTTTTGAATCTAAATGAATTATATAACTTTTATACACCAATGCATTTTCTTAGCTCATTGCATATTAATTTCCTGCTCACTTCTTAGACTATATATACTACTAGGAATTTGAATGAAAGTTATCTTAAGGATGGAAAATCAAAGTATAACTATTTATCAAGTATTTTTCATGAAGCTGGATATTAAAGCAAACATGAGGTCTATTTTAAATTAGTTTTTGAATATCCATATAATAATTCCATATCATATCACATGTTTTATTACAAATGTCATCCATCTAAACTTAATTACCATCTTCAATTGTCTCTAAAATTTATCTTTCTATAATTTTCCATTACAAGTATTTTAGTTCCAACTCGTTGATAAAAGGTACTGACATACAAGTAAAACAATTTTGTAGAGTAACAAAACATTTTCATCGTATGCTGTATCTTTAGCAGCTTCCCCAATTTCCCTTTGTATATTTTTTTGATTGCTACAAAAGAAATTACCAAGGATATAATTTTTATATGTTACTAGCAGGGTTAAAGAGAATAATGAAATCTAAAAACGCCGTCTAGACTACACATCATCTTTATATATAGAGATGTATATTCACACACGCACCCAAACACACGTATATATATGTATATCAATATAAATATATGAAAGTCAATGAAGTTTCGTTAAAGAAGGTGATCATGTACATACTTTCTTGCTGTTGTGATTATAACACCTCGTTGTAAACAATGTTCCTTGTTTTCCCTTGTAGAGCATATACAAATAGGTTTTT
>NC_068983.1:119531844-119544647 GCF_001194135.2 Octopus bimaculoides | reverse complement strand
TGGAATAGTTTCATTTTTAAAGTGAAAGTATTTGACATGAGTGTTTTTGTTTCACTTTTGACACGTAATACTTAAATAGTGGAGGAGATATTATGTTGCCGTGTGCTCGAACTCTGCAAGAAGTTAATAATTTTTTTTTACTAAAACACAACTGGAACCCTAAGTAAGGCATGTGTAAAATTTGAATGAAATTGGTTGCGTAGTTCTCGAGTTTTAGGGATTCACACAGACAGACAGACAGACAGACATACATTCTCATTTTTATATATATATAGATAGTAGAATTATGAATGAGAAAAAAGAAGACAGGCAAAAGTGACCTACCAAATAAGTTGAAACAAAATGACATTAAATTTTTTCCCTTTTGAAATTACTTACTTTTGATACCAAGCTCTCCAGTTTCTTTAGGTTTATAATTATTAAATGCTATATTGGTAACATTTAAATCTAAGTCTTCAACAAAATGAATTTCAGCATCTTTCACTTGTTTAAAAATAACAGGTTCAAGAGAGCCATGTCCCAAAATTGGCTGAAAAAAAAAATTTTTTTTTAATTTAATAAAATTTTACTTTCACAATAACAAAATGTTTACAATACACAATCTAATACTAGAATAAAATGAAGTCATGCATAAACATGAATTAAACTTAATAAAGAGGCATTAAAAGAAGAGTTTGTTCATAGGATAAAAGTTAACCATGTTTATGAACATTTGGAATACTAAAGCTGTTTTGATATGGATCTACATTATGAGTTATATACAAACAATATGTTAAAAGGACAGTAATGTGAAGATTGCTTCAAAATCACCTCACAAGATTTAGTTAACAAGAACAAATGATATATAGTTTGCAGTTTGATAAAATAAGATATTAGCAGTGTATAGTAGAGAGTATCAAGAGGTTGGTGAGGAGGGACAGTCACATTAGACTCTCCCCACCCATACTACCTTTGCATGCAGGTGTGCAGGACCACAACATTTCCTCTAGCCTATCATGCCTATTAAGGTGGGGATACATTAAGTGTCTTTGTCTCTGTACTCTAAGAACCTTTGATATGCCACTGGATTAGAGAAAGTGCATGATGGGGGGAGTGTAAAAAAATATCAGTTGGCAGTTAATTTGAAGAAGAAATTAAATATAACCTGAATTTGATTTAGAATATGCTGATCTTTTGAATATTATAATTTTATTTTCCAGTAGAGAAGTAAACATGTTTTCTTAAAAACAAAAGCTGAATATGAATTATCGGGTCATTCTCATAAGTTCTGTCTAATTTTACCTTTTTTAAAATTGAATGAAAGTTAATAGTATTTTAGAATGTCTAATGGAATTAAAAATTATTTTAATGCATTTGTGTACATTTAAACTAATTAAATATTATCTTACAGAATAATAGAATTAAAATTTCTTTAATTAAAACCCTTTCTAACATGGAAGTATCCAAAGAGCATTTAAGGCACACAATGCTTTATGAGTACAAAAAAGGAAACTCTGCAGCCTTAGCAATTTGAAACATACACTCAATTTATGGGAAAGAATGCTTGAATGAAAGCACTTGCAGAAGATGGTTTGCAAAATTCAGAAGTGGAGATTTCAGCCTTGAAGATGAAGATCGAACAGGACGTCCAGTTGAGTCTGATGATAAGCTCCTTGAGGAATTACTTGAAGAAAATCCTGCATTATCAGTTGAAGAATTGGCAATAAAGCTTAGTTCAAACCATACAACTGTTTATCGTCATCTTCAACAACTTGGAAAGGTTCCTAAACTTGGAAAATGGGTGCCTCATGAATTGTCCGAAAGCAACCGCAAATCCAGAGTTGACATCTGCTCTTCTCTCCATTCTCATGAACTCATTTCACCTTTTTTGGATAGACTTGTGACTGGTGACGAAAAATGGATCTTCTATCAAAATGTTAAACATTGTAAACAGTGGCTTGGTAAAAGAACCAAGAAGGGAACTTTATGAGAAAAAGGTTCTTCTCTCTATCTGGTGGGAATGCAAAGGAGTAATTCACTTTAAATTGTTACCGCCTAACGCAACAATCAATGCACAAGTCTACTGTCAGCAATTAGAGCGTTTGAACCAAGCTTTGAAGAAAAAAAGACTCGCTTTAGTGAATTGAAAAGGAGTGGTGTTTCATCAGGACAATGCGCGACCCCCACACTGCAAAGATCACATTACAGAAGATCGAAGAGCTTGGTTGGGAAAAAAATTCCTCATCCTCCTTATTCTCCCAACCTTGCTCCTTCAGACTACTATTTGTTTCGTAGTTTACAGAATCATTTAGAGGACATAACTTTCGCAAGCCAGGAGGAGGTCGAAACTGACATTTCAGAATTCTTCACTTTGAAACCAAAAGAGTTTTACATTGATGGGATTAAAAAACTTGTAAATAGATGGAAGGAAGTCATAGATAATCAAGGAAAGTACATCAATGATTAAATTAACATTTGATCACTTGTTTTCTTTATTCAAAATTCAGACAGAACTTATGGGATGACCTGATAGATATGACCTTCAAAATCTCTGTAGAGAGAATAGCTACAACACTACTTTGAAGGGCAAGACTGTAATATAAATTTCAATAAAAATTCTAAAATTTCAAAAGCTACCTTATGACCAGTTACACTATAAAAATGTGATTTGAACCACACCTTGTCAGCTTATGTAGCATATATGTCTTATTTAAAAAGTGTATATTATATATATATAACACATAATTACTGAATGTTGCCATTAATTCTTAATACTTTATCATTAAATGGCATATATTCTGTTTAAATAGCTAGACCTGCTCAGTAAATGAGAGTATTTAACTCTTGAAACTTTGAGATTCCAATGTTGTGACTGCTGACTGTTTATTTTTAGAATGATATTGTAGGTTTGGTGTCAGAGTCTGGATCTGGTCAGTTTGAACATAAAAGAGATGGAATATTTGAGCCAGATATGGCTGGTTTAAATGCTGAAGAGTTAATGTAAAAGTTAATATTTACCTGCATATCACTTGTTCGAAGAGCATCATTAATATCTTCAGTTGTTAAACGTCGTCGTTTAGCATGTTTCATGAATTCAATACTATTCTGAAATAGGAAACAAAAAATATATGTATTTATATATTTGTATGTGTGTGCGCATGTGTGTGTGTATGTATGTATGTATGTATGTATGTGTGTGTGTCAATGTATCATATATCCAAATAAATAGCACTCTCTAAAGTATAGAGCAGTAAAGTATTAAAGCAATAAAGTTAATGTCTGATCATAGAGTGACCAATGGTTTCACATCCATGCAAGCTGTAGCTTCATGGATGACTTATCAGACTCTAGTCCAAAGACAAAATTAACTCTTCACCTCTTGGAGTCGGAAAGTCTGATGAGTTGTCCATGAAGCTATGGCCTTTGTGGATGCGAAACCATTGGTCACTCTATGAATTTGGACACTAAACTCTGCTTGTGAAGACTTGTTGAGGCATGTGAAATCGAACTAAATTCGACGACTGGCACCCGTGCCAATGTCGTCTCCTTCATTGGACACGAAACTCAGCTTGCGAAGACTTATTAAGGCAAGCGAAAGAGAAATCGGGATAGCACCTGTGCCCAGCGTCGCCTCTCTGGCTCTTGTGCCAGTGACATGTGTAAGGATTTTCGAGCGAGATCCTTGCCAGTGCCCCTGGACTGGCTCTTGTGTGGGTGGCACATAAAATACACCATTTTGAGCGTGGCCGTTGCCAGTACCGCCTGACTGGCCTTTGTAGGATTTTCGAGCGAGATCATTGCCAGTGCCCCTGGACTGGCTCTTGTGCGGGTGGCACATAATATGCACCATTTTGAGCGTGACCGTTGCCAGTATCGCCTGACTGGCCTTCGTGCAGTTGACACGTAAAAGCACCCACTACACTCTCTGAGTGGTTGGCGTTAGGAAGGGCATTCAGCTGTAGAAACTCTGCCAAACCAGATTGGAGCCTGGTGTTGCCATCCAGTTTCACCAGTCCTCAGTCAAATCGTCCAACCCATGCTAGCATGGAAAGCGGACGTTAAACGATGATGATGATGACATATATATACACACACACTTACATACCCACATGTTTAATAACAGTTTGATTCAGCAACCCCTTTCATAAAGTTATGTGGAAACATCTGACAAGGTGGACATGTCCCATGTCTGCGAAACTTTTTGTAAGCTAAGCCAAGATATTATTAAAGACAAGTAATTCCATCCAAATGTGTTGAGTGCTACTTCTGTTTATTCACTCACTCACTCATGTATCATCATCATCATCCTTTAATATCCATTTTCCATGCTGGCATGTGTGTGTACATGTGTATGTGTGTGTGTGTGTGCATATAAGTGTGTGATTGTGTGTACCCTTGTTTTGACATCACATGAAGTGATTAGTAATGATGGCGATATTATGTCTCCATTCATCTTCCCACACGGCCTCAAACTCAACATGGAGGCCTACATCAAGTGCCTGGGTCAAGAGGGTGGCTGACAACAGGACTCTGCCTCATGCCACACAAGCAGGAGAACCCAGTCGTGGTTGTCAGACAATTTCTGCAACCACATCATCCCTAACATCTGGCAACCTAACTCCCCAGACTGCAACCCCCTTGATTATTACGTGTATGGCACAGTTGAGCAAGAGACCAACAAAACTCCTTGTAACACCAAAGATGAACTGAAGGCTATAGCTCAACTAATGAAGAAGAAAGATTAGAAAAGATGCAGTTCAGGCTTGTGCCAGGGAAAAGTACTACTGATGCTCTCTTCCATGTAGAGCAACTGCAGAAGTATTTAGTCAAAAGTAAGCCACACTGTACTTGGTTTTCATCAACCTGGAGAAAGTGTTTCTATGCTGATGTTCCAAGTGTTGAAGCAAAGGATGGAATTGAAAGGACTTCATGCTAACTTAGAAAAGACTAGCAACAAGAGAAACAGATAGCGCACTTAACTTTTCAGAAAAGTGACCGTGTTTAATACATAGAAAAGGTGTACGTAGAAATTTGATATGCTGTATGCAGTGCAAACTATGTACACACAAGAGTTGCAATGGAATAGCATGAAGATTAACAGGGAAAGTAGACTTTGAGGTAGATGTGCAGGAAGAATAAAAATTAGGAACACAGGAGAAATAAATTTTTTTTTCAAATGCCTAGTAGGATCTTTAGAAATAGTAAAAAGTTTCTGTTACTTAGGTGACCTTAAGTAGCAGCAGAGGAGAATATTCTAAAAGTATAGTTGCTAGAATAAGAACCAACTGGAAAAGGTCAGAGAGGTACTACCTCTGTAGAGGGAAACTATGGTTTCCCTCTCTCAGAATGAAAGGTAGATAGTATGATGCTTGTGTACAAAGAATTATACTACATGGTAGTGAAATGTTGGTCATGAATGCAGAGGACATGGGAAGACTAGAGAGAAATGAAAATAGCATGTTCCATTGGATGTGTAATATCAGTCCACAAGTATAACAAAGTGCAAATGTGTTGAGAGAAAAATTGGGCATAAGCCGCATCAGGTGTAGAGTGCGAGAGAGAAAACTGTGTTGGTATGATCATATGATACATATGGAAGAAGACAGTTGCATAACGAAGTATCAGCCACTTTGTGGGTGGAACCTGTGGAAGAGGGAGACTGAGAAGACATGGACGAAGTAGTGAATATTGACCTCAGGATGTTGAGCCTCATAAAAGAGATAACAAAGGGCCAAGATAATAGATGATTTGCTGTACTCAAGATGACCCATCCATCTCAGCCAAAATGAGGTCCTAAAAGAAAATCGTTTATGTCTATGCCTCCACACCTAATCTGCACCTGACAAGCCTTTCCCAAAACCTATCTTCCTAACACCCATCCTGCCATCACTCATCTGACTTTAGCACTTTTCACTCAGCTGCTGTAATTTTATGAGAGCAGAACTGCACATATTTCATTCCTCATTTGTACTACCAGTTAGCTCTCTCTCTTCTTGAAGCCATTCCCTTTTGTCCCTGATCCTGCCTTCTAAATATCATTCCTCACCAATTTATTTTCCACTGAACACTCCCACATATCTACCACTGATACCTCCTGCCACATTTTTCATCATTCACTATATACAGCCACTCTCACTTCTGACACTGTGCATCCTTCTCTCACCCTACCCACTTCACATCATCTTACTATTTCTCACGTGTCTAAGGTAGTGTTTCTCAACTACTTTTTACCTGTGGACCCCTTTGATTCCTATTTTACTCATTCAATGTTTAGACAGGTTTCAATTCACATCACTTGAAACAGGAGGCCTTTTATCGTAGATCCATGGCTGTCTCAGGTGGGACAGTACTCCAAGGGTTAATAGTGCAATGGAATGTGATGTGATGTAATGGTGGATGGATTGTGTGTGAAGAATTTAAATTTATTAGGTAAATCTATGTTTTATATGAAAAGAATTAGGGAAAACAACAGTGGCTGTGTGGTAAGAAGCTGCTTCCCACACGGTTCAGAGTTCAGTCCCACTGCATGATACCTTGGGTGTCTTCTACTATCGCCTCAGGCCAACCAAAGCCTCGTGAGTGGATTTGGTAGATAGAAGCTGAAAGAAGCCCATCGCATATATGTATGTATATATATATATATATATGTGTGTGTGTGTGTGTGTGTGTCTCTGTTTGTCACCACCACCACCACCACCACTTAACAACCAGTGCTAGTGCGTTTACATCCCTGTAACTTAGCAGTTTGGCAAAGGAGACCAATAGAAGTATCAGACTTTTAAAAAAATAAGTACTGGGGTTGATATATTCGACTAAAAATTGTTCAAGGTGGTGCCCCAGCATGACTGCAGTCTAATGACTGAAACAAGTAAAAGATAAAAGATGTTCTAAACCAGATAAAAATATGAATGAAACTTCCTGATACAATATTAAAAAAAGATAAAGAACATGATAAGGTAGTAGTATTTCTCATCTTTTTTTCCTTTTACTTAATTGTACATTCTGTGGGAAGTTTGATGCACTTAAGTAAACAAATAAAAATGTAACTGCATGACAAACTCAATAGCATTGAAAACAAATTAACTGTACACTGAATTTTAAACTCAAGTTGTTATCAATAATGTGGTGTGGTCAGTTGTTGTTTAGTCACAGATCAGCTTTGATCAAACAAAGTATGATCAGCTCTGATCAAGCAGACCTATCATCAAAAGCATTTCAGCTGTAACTATAATTTTTCTAGACAATAAAAAATTATCCAATGTCTCCTTTTCTAAGATGGTAGAACATCATTTGAGATTTGGCTACTATTTCAAGTAGGTCAAGCAACTCTGTAGAACAGTGGTTTTCAACCATTTTTTTTTTATCTATGGACCTCTTTGATTACTATTTTATTCTGGTGAACCCCTATAGCAATTTGATGTTTAAAAACTAGTTTTATAGATACTTCTTTCAAAATTCCTATTTCTTCTTCAAACATTCACTTATATAGTTTGAATTATGCAAAACATTAGAGAAAGAAACAGAGCTGTTTCTTGCAATAAATACACCTAAAGCAAATTTCTTTCATGGACACTTAAAATACTACCATGGATCTCCCATTCACTATTTGCTTGCATGGACCCTCAGGGGTCATATGGAGTATAGTTGAGAATCACTGCTGTAGAGGCTTCTTTACTAGCTTATACAACCACTAGTGTTGCATTCTGGTGATAACTTGCTCTTTAATAAATAGTTGACTAACTACAATTAACACATTCCAGAAGACATACAAGATTCTTGACATTTGCTTAGATTTTGCTAATTGTTTCTATGGACTATTGCATGCCTACAACAAATATGCAAAGTGTTCATCATCATTTAATGTCTGCCTTCCATGCTGGCATGGGTGGGATTAGTGTTATTTATGGCTATTTTCTGTGAATCATGTAGTGTTAAAATTAAACTGAAAATGTCAAAATTCAAAGGTGTCATTTCTCAAGAAACAGGACTAGAAATTTGAAATTTTGCATGACATAGTTATTCTGGAGATGCAAAAATATAGGACAAGTTTGAAGAAAATATGAAATGGACATTCTCCCTTTCAGAAAAAAAAATTATATTGATGCTGTATGGAAACAACCAACAACATTACACAGCTATTTGGTTTGCCATGGGTTGAACCATCTAAGCTATGCCAGTATGGAAAACAGACAGATGATGATGATGACAGATCAAAAACAATCCTATGACAATGAAGTGGAAAATTTGATATCAATACTGGGGTCAATTGATGGTGGTTGGCAGGAAGAGTGGTGGTCAACAGATGCATCTGTACAGGGTTTTTTTGTTTGGTCTTAATCTTCAGTTTAAATATTAACTTTAAAATACATTTTAAATGTAATATTATGACAAACTGCTACAATGCTACAATCATAATAGCAATGACAATAATACTGACATAAACAACAAAAATAGACTTTTTAAAGTGAATGAGTAATTAAATAAAACTGAATATATAGGCGTAGGAGTGGCTGTGTGGTAAGTAGCTTGCTTACGAACCACATGGTTCCGGGTTCAGTACCACTGCGTGGCACATTGGGCAAGTGTCTTCTACTATAGCCTCGGGCCGACCAAAGCCTTGTGAGTGGATTTGGTAGACGGAAACTGAAAGAAGCCCATCGTATATATGTATATATGTGTGTATATATGTTTGCGTGTCTGTGTTTGTCCCCACCAACATCGCTTGACAACCGATGGTGGTGTGTTTACGTCCCCGTAACTTAGCGGTTCGGCAAAAGAGACCGATAGAATAAGTACTAGGCTTACAAGGAATAAGTCCTGGGGTCGACTTGCTCGACTAAAGGCAGTGCTCCAGCATGACCACAGTCAAATGACTGAAACAAGTAAAAGAGTATATATCAACTATGGAATTAATTATAGATATCAGCAGCAGTTACTTTTCTTCTCCCACCTACTGTCTCCACCAATCACCTCTTTTCTACATCTTCCCTCCATCATCAACACCTTGCTTCCTGCTATTGCCCTCAATGCTCTCACATATCTACCACAACCCTTGTCCCCAAGCCTCTCCTAAATTTCTCTCTATCATTTGCTACTCACCCAGTCCAAGCCCCTATATTACCACCTCCACTGTTCCTTAAAAGCATGTCCAGACACATTTTCACCGTCACTGTAATCATTATCACTCTCTTTATCTTACTCTCCTTTATTTTCCAACTGGCATATCCATGTATCTATTCTGCAGCAAGACAACTATATCTGTCCCTTCTATACCTTAAATCTCTCAACTGGCACTAAGCCATACCCCCTCACTACTACACTCCCACTCGAGGGGTTTTTTTTTTGTCTTGCAAGGTCCTTGGTGACCCTATCAGTGCTGGTACCACAAAAAAAAAGCACTGGTGCAAGTGCCACCTAAGAAGCTCTGACGAAGGTGCCACATTACAAGTGCTGGTGTCACGTAAACTGCACCCTGCACACACTGTAAAGTGGTTGGTGTTCTGGTGCAGCTCCAAGTCTTGCCAGCTCTTGTCAAACCATCCAACCCATGCCAACATGGAAAACACAAATGTGTGATGAAAATGATGATGATTGAATGCTTTTGATTCAAGCTATAAGAGTCACCTGTTAATCTCATAACCTACTCATGTGTATAAACAGATGTGTAAACCAGCACATGGGCAGAGAAATCAGTGTGTGTGTGTGAACATATAGAAAATACAGCAATAAAGCAGAATACAGAGATAAATTTTAACTGGTAGCTATGGGGGCTTATACAAGCACAAAAAGTGTGCATCTAAGTTAGGCTGAAGTCACATGGATAAAGGTTGGGTCAATAACTATGGTCAAACAGTAATGCATCAAATATTCACTTATAATAGGGTGGTGCCATGGTAAGTCGTCACCTGCATCAAACAACTACCCAAAATTAAATTACTCTAGCCTGATATTACAAGCATAGAGTGTTGGACCTACAATCATGTGGAAGTACATTCGATTCCCAGACAGGGCTGTGTGTTGTGTTCTTGAGCAAGACATTTTATTCCACATTGCTCTTGTTCACTCGGCTGCAGAAATGAATTGCGACGTCACTGGTGCCAAGTTGTATCAGCCTTTGCCTTTCCTTTGGGCAACGTCGGTGGCATGGAGAGGGGAGGCGGGTATGGATAGGTGACAATTGGTCTTCCATAAAAACCTTGCTCAGACTTGTGCCTTGGAGGGGAACTTTCTAGGTGCAATCCCATGGTCATTCATGAGCGAAATGGGTCTTTACTTTTTACATTAAAATATGAGGGGGGGGGGACACTGAAAAATATTGCTAAAAGAAAATAATAATTAAAAAAGTTTGAGAAACACTACCCTATAGTCTTAAAAAAAAGGATGTTGTATAATATACTTCTAGATACTCTGTGTCTGGAAGAAAAAAGACATGGTAGTCCTGGCTAGAATGCCTTTGATCATCGGTCTCCTGAGTCTGAGGCTAATCAACACAACAACCACCAATAAGTGATGTCACAAAGAATGTGAATCTTCAACATTTAAATATCAACAATATAAAAATAGCATGCTCAGTGACTAATTGACCTTGCAGCTGTAACAAAAATTTCCTTTATCGGCTCAGCCTTGACATAACCAACTCATTGTTTAGATGAAGACCAGTATAAATATTCTTCACAAATATGAGATGTTGAACACAATTCATACCTCAGTGTCCACAGTCCTCAACCTCCAGGATCAAAATTTCTTAGTGTCATGGGCTGCAGCCTAAAGCCAGTTTAAGAACCTACACAAGTTTACTTTATTCAGCTTCTCAGGTTATTATAACTACTAACTTTTGTCAATTTTGGAAATAACAATTTCATTTCTTACCTGAATTGTTTCCCTGATTCGATAGCCAAGATCCTCACTTAGAAGTAGAGCCCCATCATCAGTTAAGTTACTAATACCTTCTGCTTCAGCCATCATTCGAATGGAGTCACGAGAAAGTATAATGTACCGCTTTTCACTTATTACCTTCTTTTCCTCCGCATTCCCATGACTGATAGACTCTTTGAGACTATCAATGTCAGGATCTTTAACCTATAAAATATAAATGTTGTAAGTCTTATACATATATTTGTATGGTAATAAACATAACAAATTCATTTTTATTACTGAGTATCCTAAAAAAAAATATAAGTTAAATATGAATAATAAGGGACTTTTTAAGTAGTATCCAACACCAGTATCAACTTCTTTAGAATCACTCTCAAATCCTTCCTTAGTCATGAAAAAGAAAGAACACATTAGCTAATGTAGTCTTAGATATTGCTAAAAAGACAGAACAACTGCAATAGGAATGCCTCTGATCATAGTTTGGTTTAATCAGGACTGATCTGAGATTAAAAAAGAACAGCATTTTCTTTTGATTGGCATTATAGCTGTGGCCAAGAAAAATCATTACGTTTGGCATTCTGTTCAAAGACTTTGATCAATCCTAAAATATGTGGTTTTTATTTGAAAGATAATGATAGATACATTGAAGATTTAGCTGCTACACAGAATATCAAATGGCCAAGAGAGAATTTCTTGCTAAAATTAAAACTCTATCAAGCATCGAACAAGTGTATCTTGCATGTATCTATTGTGACCATCACTAAAGCTTCCATTCATGATTGTCATACCATCAACAACCAATCACTATGTTAAGATAGTCTATGAGAGTGTTTCTCAACAGTAACCAAAAGACTACCTAGAAGTACAACAGATTTTTAGGAAAATCTGAGGGCCTTCAAAAATATGGTAATTACAATTTTGTTATACACAAGTATTACTAACAAAACAAATCTAACAATTTTTTCAATATTTTTCTCTAAGATTTGAATTTTAAAATCCAAATGATGATGGTGGTGGTTTCCTTTCAAATTTCTGTGCAAGTAATTTTTTGAGAGCCACAAAATGAAAATGATTGAGAACCACTTCTCTATGTAGTCACTCAAATTGCTAGAAATGGCAAGGATGGTTATAACTAGACCACCTTTGATCATAGGTTTGCTGGATAAAAGTTCACCAAAAGCTGAACAACTACCACTTGGCACCACTCACTCAGTTCCTTTATATTCTGGCAGAAGAATCTGCTTCAACTGCTATTATGGAAGGCATGGAGAGGATTAACAGAGTTAATTTTTCTAGGAATATGATATAAATGAATCCAAGGACCTAAATTTCAGTGATGAAAGGATTTATAATAACAATTTTTGTCAGATATTAACAAATCTGTAATCTAATTTTCATCCAGCTTGCCAACTTCAACAAATATGTAACATTGAATACAAAAGTCTTTATTTTCATTATCTATTTATATTTCTGGTTAGCAAACAACAAAATTCGGGATCAATAAACAGTGCAATGGTCTTATTTTTACAGCAACATCTAAGGAATTGATGTAAGGATGTTTTACTTGGTAAAACAAAGTGAAAGATTTTAAAGAGTTAAAGTTTTCATCTTTCTAAATAAATGAAACAGCAAAGATTAACAGAACCTCAAATGCTGACACAATATCTATATATATAAAAATGAGAATGTGTGTCTGTCTGTCTGTGTGTGTGAATCCCTAAAACTCGAGAACTACGCAACCAATTTCATTCAAATTTTACACATGCCTTACTTAGGGTTCCAGTTGTGTTTTAGTCAAAAAAAATTTTAACTTCTTGCAGAGTTCGAGCCCACAGCAACATAATATCTCCTCCACTATTTAAGTATTGTGTCAAAAGTGAAACAAAAACACTCATGTCAAATACTTTCACTTTAAAAATGAAACTATTCCACTAACTGAAACAATCACA
>NC_068983.1:119528573-119530367 GCF_001194135.2 Octopus bimaculoides | reverse complement strand
GTTGTGAGTGTTTATTGAACGAAAACACCTAAAGCTCCATGAGGCTCCGGCAGGGGATGGTGGCGAACCCTGCTGTACTCTTTCACCACAACATTTTCTCACTCTTACTTCCTGTTTCTGTTGTACCTGTATTTCAAAGGGTCAGCCTTGTCACACTGTGTCATGCTGAATATCCCCGAGAACTACATTAAGGGTACACGTGTCTGTGGAGTGCTCAGCCACTTGCACGTTAATTTCACGAGCAGGCTGTTCCGTTGATCGGATCAACTGGAACCCTCAACAACAAATGTTTTAAGTCTTTAGCATTCAAACTGGTCATATCTATGTCAAATATTCTACTCATTTTATGTCCAAACTGGCGAGATCCAGTCTCTCACAGCTGTTCTACAATGTTATTCTAAAAACAATCACATCATTGAAATCTTGAAGCTACAAGCTAAGGCATGATTAATTCAAAACAATGTGAATAAATAAGCATTACATTTGACAGAGTAATATCAATGCTAGAGGATTAAACCTTCACTGTAAACACTTTCGTATATGGCACATACCAATTTCTTCACCAGTAATTGTGTAAGAATTCTGTCCTAACAAGCAACATTTTCCAGATTTTCACTGGTTGTATGCTCTGGCAGCTATATTGGCTAAAACTCACACAAAAAATGAAACAAATCCTCCAGTTTCACTTTGTACCCAACAGATCGAGCAGCTGTCTGTTTTTACTCTAACTACCAAAACATTACCAATAGCAGCACATAACTGAGTTAGCTATTTGTTTACCAACATTTTCAGCTGTTTTAAATAATAGAACCCATTTAACTTGAATAAGAAACAAACTTACCAAATTTTTTTCCATTAGATCACATATATAATACTATTTCCTACACACTTCATAAACACAAAATTGTGTACAGTACATTCCTTACAAAATGTGTTTATATAAACCTTGTTATGATTAGAAACTTATTATATATCTGTGTATGTATCATTAAATTTCTGATGCATGAGCAGTGTTTGTTTTAATGCTATTAATTGCTGAAAAGTTTATCTATAGTCTTGGTCAACATTGTATATAATAAATGTAAGTACCTAGACTTCATATATAATATCCTTGTGAATAGAAAATAATAAATCAGCATCAGATAGACTGATTTTATCAGCAACTGAGCACCTTCTTGGACTATTGACACAGATAATATTACTAAGAGCTTAAGCAAATCAGACAGATTTGTGTATTACAACACATCATTGGCAGCTAATTCAATGAATTCATTGAATTAGCTGCTAAGGATGTGTTGCAATATGTATATCAGTTTATCCAATTTACTCAAGCTCTAAGTAGTAGTAGTAGTAGTAGTAGGTTTATAGGGACTATAGACAGTTAAAGAGGATACTCAGTCTGATGAAAGCTCAAATTAGAATTGAAAATTGATCTCTCTTTTTCTGATCATGAAAGTATCTATATATATAAAAATGAGAATGTGTGTCTGTCTGTCTGTCTGTCTGTCTGTGTGAATCCCTAAAACTCGAGAACTACGCAACCAATTTCATTCAAATTTTACACATGCCTTACTTAGGGTTCCAGTTGTGTTTTAGTCAAAAAAAAATTTTAACTTCTTGCAGAGTTCGAGCCCACAGCAACATAATATCTCCTCCACTATTTAAGTATTACGTGTCAAAAGTGAAACAAAAACACTCATGTCAAATACTTTCACTTTAAAAATGAAACTATTCTAACTGAAACAATCACATTTCGATACTGTAATGACAGATACTTTCACAGAGAGAGAGAAA
>NC_068983.1:119523560-119527799 GCF_001194135.2 Octopus bimaculoides | reverse complement strand
GAACATAACAGATGAGCATAAATTGTCAAGTAAATGAGACACATCTTTGCCTCCACTGATTCACTTGCAAAGTGTTGAGTAAAATTATTTTGTTGCAGACATCCTTTGGGTCTTTTTATTATCACTACGACACACATAAGTCCCCAGTTGGTAACATTGATTTCAAGGCCCTCCTAGATGAGAGACTGGCATTCCACTTAATGTCTATGTTCCATGCTGGCATGGATTGGAGAGTTATTAATGTAGAAATATGGTATCGTAGCTACTAACAGTTGAGGGTTGCGTAGTCTAGACGGCGTTTTTAGATTTCATTATTCTCTTTAACCCGGGCAAAGCCGGGTATTTCTGCTAGTTGTATATAAAGATGAAGTGCTTATATCTCTCTGGTACATACAATATTGGCTAAAATCTATTGAAATATTCTGTGGTTCAGTGCAACATTCAAACAAAACACTTGATGCACCAGTAATGTATTAACTGAAAGGGACCCAGTTCTAGAAAAAGATTAAGCAAAATCTTTAATCTGTGTGAAAGTTGAATAAACCTTTGATCAAATGTGTTCCCACTATAATCATCCTATTTTTTTAGGAACACAATTTTTAATTAAAGATATTCCAACTTGGGAAAAGTTTTGGAAGTGTATGCCTAAGATTACATTACCAAATGTGTCCTTTACTCATTTCAAATGATAGGGGAGTGTGATTTGTGAGATATTTGGCTCTATTTCTAATTGGTTGATTGACCACATAGACACACTCTCATTGACTTGAATGTGCGGGCAGAGCCTCTGAAAGAAGTTTGTCATGGTGGAACTACACTTTAAAAAATTTGGGGGGGCCTAGGAGGGGGTTGTCCTCTCAAAATTCAAGATGGCTATGAGGTTTTTGTTTTTTAGGGATGAGCCCAGCAAATAGTCATGGACCTGTCCTTGGCTCTCCAACCCCAACTTGATAGACCAATGAAATTCATCTCTTATAGAGTCAATTTTGTAAGAATAAAGAAACTGACATTACTAGAAATTCCAATATATAAACAAGAGACATTACTACAACTTCACACAGTCTTGAAACTCATCCACATCAAGCATAAATTTTTACACATTAGGAAGATGTACAGAAAACAGATTCCATCACATGCCAGGGGAAGAAACTGCGGATCTTGTTCAAAACTGGGGCACCAGTATTTTCTTAACGAAACACTTTGAAACTTGGGACACTGGTAGGATGTGTCATATAAAACATCTTTTTCTCTTAGTCTTCTTAACAAAAAAACGTACATCGCAAGTTATTTCATGTTAAAGTTGTCGTATTTCTGTAATTTCAACCAATGACTGACGTCCATTCAGCCATAAAAATTAACTGCTGACTACGTAAACAAACGATTCTCGGCGGTGATAAAATTATTATTTCCTTGTCAAAAAATGGCTGAAGCATATTGGCAGTAGCTAATAAACCTTTCTATTATAGGGACAAGGCATGGTTTTTGAGGGAAGGAGCAAGTCGGTTAGGGTTAGGGTTAGGGAAAATGAACACACGTGTGTTGCCTCTGCAAAATGTCAGAAGTAATGGAGATTAAATACGCTTTACACCGCTTAAAGTGCCAAAGGAGTAAGTGTAAACAGCTGAATACTTGTCAGTGATTGGTTGAAATTATTGAAATAAGACAATTTTTTACATGAAATAAATCCGAATACAAAAATTTTTTTCTGTTCTGTAACACAAAATAGATAAGTATACGAAGTTTGAAAGTCTTTCGGTACCAAAAACACTACATAAAACATAAATGAAAACTGGTGCCCCCGTTTTGAACAAGATCCGAAACTGCTACCTAGGCGACCAAGTCTGTAGAGGGGGTGGTTGCTCTAAGAGTGAAGCGACTAGAGTAAGAATAGCTTAGGCAAAGTTCAGGGAGCTCCTACCTCTGCTGGCAACTAAGGGCCTCTCGCTCAGAGTGAAAAGTAGACTGTATGATGCATGTGTGTGAACTGCCATGCTACACGGCAGTGAAACATGGGTCATGAATGCTGAGGACATGTGTAGGCTTGAAAGAAATGAAGCTAGTATGATCTGCTGGATGTGTAATGTCAGTGTGCATACATGACAGAGTGTAAGCGCCCTGAGAGAAAAGATGGGCATAAGAAGCATCAAATGTGTGGAAGAGAGGCGGCTGCGCTGGCATGGCCATGTGTTATGTACAAATGAAGACAGCTGTGCGAAGAAGTGCCACTCCCTAACTGTAGAAGGAACCTGTGGAAGAGGTAGGCCCAGGAAGACATGGGATGTGGTTGTGAAGCATTACCTTCAAATATTGTGCCACACAGAGGCAATAACAAGAGACCGGGACCTTTGGAGGTATGCTGTGATTGAGAAGACCCAGCAACTAAAGTGAGATCACAACCATGCATGTCCGGCCCTGTTAAGAATATCCTTGATGTGTCGGGCGATATGATATGCTTGAGAAGACCTGTTGAGTGAAGTAAAACTAATATCATAGCTGGGGCCAGTGCCCCTTGACTGGCTCCCATGCCAGTGGCACATAAAAAGCACCATCCGAATGTGGTTGATGCCAGGTCTGCCTGACTGGCTCCTGTGGCGGTGGCATGTAAAAAGCACCATCCGAATGTGGTTGATGCTAGGTCCGCCTGACTGGCTCCTGTGTTGGTGGCATGTAAAAAGCACCATCCGAACGTGGTTGATGCCAGGTCTGCATGACTGGCTCCCGTGCCGGTGGCATGTAAAAAGCACCAACCAATCGTGACTGATGCCAGTACTCCCTGACTGGCTTCTGTGCCAGTGACACGTAAAAAGCACCCACTAGACTCTCAGAGTGGTTGGTGTTAGGAAGAGCATCCAGCTGAAGAAACTCTGCCAGATCAGATTGGAGCCTGGTGCAGCTGCTGGCTTTCCAGACCTCAGTCAAATTGTCCAGCTCATGTCAGCATGGAAAACAGACATTAATCAATGATGATGAAATCCACAGAAGTAACAAGAAAAAATGTTAAACTTACCTTTGATGACATTTTGCCCCAATTTTCTTTAATTTTGGTAAATAAAACTAATTAAATTGTTTTAAATCCTTCTTCATTACTCTTCTGAATTGTAATTCATCCAAGGAATAATCTACAAATTAATAAAAATAAAATAATAAAATAAGCAGAAATTTCAATGTAATGAAAGTTTCAAAAATCAAATGGTAATAAATTAATTAAATAAAATCATTATGTAAACATCATGATGATGATATGATTAAGGGTGTGTGATTCAGTTATTTGAAACAGCTAAATGAGTAATTATGTTTAAAAATGTCCATGCCAACAAGTTTTTTTCTGTATATAATAAAACATAATGTCCAATTTGATTTCAACTTGGAAAAATTTTGTACATGATCACAGACACACAAACACATAAGAAAAGAAAATAAGCAGCCCATACCCACGAGCTGCAAACATTAGGCCTCACCGAGGCAATGACTTGTGACCAAGACTTTTGGAAATATGCTGTGCGTGAGAAGACCCGGCAAGCCAAGTGAGACCAAATATCCAAGGCCTCTGCCAGGGATGTAGCCAGCCCACTTACACCTAACATTCCTTCATTGGACACTAAACACCGCTTGCGAAGACCTATTGAGGCAAGTGAAATCGCGAAATCGAACTAAATTTGTAGGAACACTAAACTCAGCTTGCAAAGACCTGTTGGGGCAAGCAAAAGCAAAATCGTGATGGCACCTGTACCAGTAGAGCACTAAGAGCACCATCTGAGCGTGATCGTTGCCAGAGCACCAGCTGTCTGGCTTCTGTGCCGGTGGCACGTAAATAGCACCAGCATGATCGTTACCAACATCGCCTTCCTGGCACTAGAAAAGACATTCGAGCGAGATCATTGCCAGTACCGATGGACTGACTCCTGTGCAAGTGACATGTAAAATACACCATTTTGAGCGTGGCCATTGCCAGTAAGACATTCGAGCGAGATCATTGCCAGTGCCAATGGACTGGCTCCTGAGCAGGTGGCACGTAAAATACACCATTTCGAGCGTGGCCGTTGCCAGTACCACCTGACTGGCCTTCGTGCCGGTGGCACATAAAAGTACCCACTACACTCTCGGAATGGTTGGCATTAGGAAGGGCATCCAGCTGTAGAAACTCTGCCAAATCAGATTGGAGCCTGGTGTAGCCACCTGGTCCACCAGTCCTCAGTCAAATCATCCAACCCATACTAGCATGGAAAGCGGATGTTAAAC
>NC_068983.1:119509701-119523505 GCF_001194135.2 Octopus bimaculoides | reverse complement strand
CCGATGGACTGGCTCCTGTGCAGGTGGCACGTAAAATACACCATTTCGAGCGTGGCCGTTGCCAGTACCACCTGACTGGCCTTCGTGCCGGTGGCACATAAAAGTACCCACTACACTCTCGGAATGGTTGGCATTAGGAAGGGCATCCAGCTGTAGAAACTCTGCCAAATCAGATTGGAGCCTGGTGTAGCCACCTGGTCCACCAGTCCTCAGTCAAATCATCCAACCCATACTAGCATGGAAAGCGGATGTTAAACGACGAAGTGAACCTCAGTTAAAACTGCTTGCACATCCATCATCTGTCAGTCAGAGTGAAGACTTTTTGTTAGATCCAACTACTACTGATGGAGCTCTCTTTAAGCCATATTCTATCAGCTCTGATATGCTCCAAGGTTCAGTTTGACCCCCACATTTTTCTTCCCATACATCAACGTCCTATTTGACATCACCTCCTATGCAGATTATAATATCCTTCACCACAGCCTATACTTCTACACAAAGTATCATTCGCATGCAACCTAAAATCCGAATTTGCACTAACTTCAGGAACAGTCAAAAACATTCTCAAATGGAGTCATATCAATCTTGTTGCTGTCTACAAAGACATAATGATTACATCATCATCATTTAGTATTTGCTTTCCATGCTAACACCAACCATTCCAACAGTGTAATGGGTGCTTTTTACATACCACTAGCCCAAGTGCCAGTTATGTGACACCAGCATCGGCCACAACTATGATTTCACTTGGCTTGATGAGTCTTCTCAAGCATGGTATATTGCCAAAGGTCTCGGTCACTTATCACCTCCGTGAAACCCAGTGTTCAAAGGGTGCCTGTTACATGACACCAGTACCAGCCACAACTACAGTTTCACTTGGCTTATAACAAAAAGAGCAATTAAACCCTTCCTTCTATGCAACTAAAATGACAAACATCACTATCACTGATATTTCCATGGTCCATAATGAAATACTGCTCCTACACCTAGGACAGTACTATCACTACACATGTCTCCGACAACAATAAAAAAGATCTGTCTGGTAGCAAAAAATGCTACCTGACTGGTTAGCATAGTCATTGAGCAACGCACTCCATGTTCTATCTTACAAACATGCTGTCTCTTCACTCTGCAGTTTCTCCCACTAATACAGTTGTATTACATATTCCTCAGAACTGGTTGACCTTATGTCACACCCACTCAGACTCACTTATCTCCCTCTTATGTCCACTACAACTTCTAGATCTGCACTAACTGCTACACCCAATTTTTTCCTCCCCAGAGTGTCAGCACTCTGGAATATGCTCCCTCCCTTCGTTTTTTTTTCCTGCAGCTGTTAACTACAGTTCTTCAAGGACATCAACTATATCAATTCCACCAGGCATGGAAGGCCTGTGAAGATCACAAGTACAATCTATTTTTTTGATTAAATTAAACCTTACTCTAAATGGGATGCTAGTCAATCAGAAGTAATATATGCAAATTATATACAGTACTTATTTCTTATAACTAGGTGTACTGAGGCATGTACTGATCAAATATACAAGAGATGATCTGTAATGAATTGAACTCAAGACTATATCATTTCCATCCTTGTTTTCTCTATTTCAGGAGTCCTTCCATAGATTTAGCTCAAAGAGAATAGACTCTGAAGGTAAAGTCTTAAGTCAAACCTCAGGGTTTTAATAGGTCATGAGACATCCACATAGCTGAAGTACATTTTAGTCCTGAAGAGGTCATTATAATGTAGACTTGGCTATATGGAGAACAGGAGATTTCTATGAGAGGCTGTCAGGTTCAGAATTTCTATGGAGAATAATGTTCAAAACTGTTTATATTCTCAATTAGAAGTTATGCAATGTAGTGTGTTTAAATAGTACCTGTCCAAGTAACTGCAAACATTAAAAGATTACACAAGTTCAAAGCTATCCTAAAACTATTCTTTTCCATCTCATCTAATCAAGTATATGTACCAAACAGTCTTTGGTGGCCCAAACAGTGCAACAAATAATTATAATAAATCTTAAATAATAATAATTAATAATAACTACTATGCATTAACTTGCCTCTAACACAATATTACAAAATCATGCACACCCACATAAACATAGATTTGAAATACTTTCAAACAATTACTGTATGATCAAACAAAAGTATAGCAGTTATATAGATGTGAGTACTCTTTTATGTTTGATAAGTTACCTTCAAAGATCAGTTATGGTTGGCTGAAGATATTCAATATTTTACACTTGGTGAAAACTGAACACATACATTTCAATAAGTTTGTTATATTAACTAGGACCACAGAGATTAATTAATATATGCTGTTCTAGTATTAAATAAAGCAAAAAACAAAATTCATAGATCCAGTCAAAAATAATAACTTTTCAGATAAATTTGAAAAAATCATTAAAAAATGCCTGAGACGATAGGCCAGCCTGTGTGCAAATAGCCATGCTCCACAGCAGTGAAAGATGGGCTGTGACTACAGAACATAGCTTGGCTGGATGTGCAGTGTCAGTGTGCATATTCGACAGAACGTGTCTTGAGAGATAAGTTGGGAATAAGAGGCATCAGATGTGGTGTGCAAGAGAGATGAATGTGCTGGCATAGCCATGTGATGCTTATGGATGAGGACAGCTGTGCAAAAAAGTGCCAATCTGTAACTGTGAATGAAACCTGTGGAAGAGGTAGACCCAGGAAGTCATGGGACAAAGTGGTGAAGCATGATCTTCAAATGTTGGGTCTCACAGACATGATGACTAGTGACTGAGACCTTTGGTAATATGCTGCACTTGAGAAGACTTGTCAAGCCAAGTGAAATTGTAGTCATGGTCATTGATGGTGTCATGTAAATGGTACCCATGAAATTGTTGTTGTGGCCATTGCCAGTGTCATGTAAATTGCATGTAAAAGGCACCCATTAAACTCTTGGACTGGTTGGCATCAGGAAGGGCATCTAGCTATAGAAACCATGTTAAATCAGACAAGAACCTGGTGCAGCTCTCCAGCTTACCAGTTCCAATCAAACTGTTTAACCCATGCCAGCATGGAAAGCAGATGTTAAATGAAGATGATGATGATGAAAACATCTATACCAGCCCATGTGTGCATAATGCAGGTGCTCAGCTCTGGTCTCTGTACCATTAGGTAGAACTAACAGAATCCTCCCTGAATTGCGCATTAGACAGTTGACTTAGGAAAAACAGATAGAGGAAGTTCATGAGAAAAAGATTGTTGAATACTGGGAAGAGCTGGTAAAATAATGTAGAAGTTGAGACTGGCAGACTCACTGTGAATTAACTGAAGTGAGCTGGCAGGAGCTTGTGGAGTGCTCGCTCTAACGGGGCTCAAAATTACTAGTGCAGGAAAAAAAGGAGAGGAACAGAAGTTTCATTACTACAAGGTGATTTTGGATAAAGAAGACAAACCCACAGCTTGTTGCTATTGGGATGCAAGCCAGGACTTGATCAGCCTTGACTGGTTGAACTGGATGCTGAAAGCCTCAAAAGAACCTATGACACCAGGAAATTCATTGATGCTGTATTCCAGGGCATTTGAGAGATATATCTTGAAGCTTAGATAACATCCCAGACAATCACAACTTAATGAAATAGATGTCCTGTCCAGTGATGCAATGAAATGTTTGAATAAATGTAGATTTATTCAGGTACTTTGTTAATGACAATGAAATCTCTCCCTCCTTAATGACTACCAATATCGAGTGGCAGCCATTAACGAGAGAGAGGGAGCCAAAATGTTGGAGATTGTGATTGTTAATGACTATCTCTGTGACCAATGAAGTGCATTGGAGCATTTTTCAATTGGCCTAACCTTAAGATGTTTGTATGTGTAGAAGAATACTGTAAAAAAGATATTCTGATAGCCCATCAGCAAAAATTATATAAAAGGGGCAGGTACCAATGATCTTCAAAGACCCTCCAAGACTGCTGAGAGTGATAATGTTAATCTTAAGTTTTAACATTTGTAAATTTTTATCTGCAGGAAAAATAGGGGAAAGAAACAAGTTCTAGAGGGTTTATGTTCTATGGATGTGGGGGGAATTAAACATAACGGTTAGTGTGAGATTTGGATGAAGATGGTATACAACTAGTTACTCCAGAGGAGTAAAAGCCATTATAGTAGAAATAAAATATGTATGTACGGGCCACAGGTTGCAGCATGTGACTGAATGATTTTGCTAATCAGTTGAATGCCCCATACCATACTTCTTTTGGACATGGTCAAGAACGTTTATGTATGTAGCTGCAGTATCCCAGATTCTGGAGTAATAATCCATTGTGGCTCTTATTAGTGCCTTGTAGAATCAACAGATTTTCAAAGCTGAACAATTCTGTAGCCCTAAGGATGCAACTTTGTTATGTTGTGTGGGAGTATTGTCAAGAAAGATCAGAAATTGCATGGCCTACCATTTCATAGACTTTAATGGCTTTTAACTGCATGTTTTCCCAGGTTAGGGAAAATGAAGTATAAAATCGTTTTCTAGTAGAATTAGTGAATGTCTTTGTAATTGTTTAAATGATAAAATTGTTGTTTCCAATTGGATAATGTTTTCAAGATCTCTGTTCACAAAACCTGTGAAGGTGTAATATGAAGTACCTAGGTTGCATGTGGATACATTCTAAAAAAAAAAACAGTAGGAAGAAAACCAATAAATTTAAGTTGATTTTATATACTGATAGTTGGCTGAGATGTTTATACACAATTCTTCATAAGTTATTAAGAAAATTATTGACTTTTTACTTTCCCAACAATGTACATGATTATGGGATATTTAAGTGATTAATAATAATAATAATAATAATAATAATAATAATAATAGGACTCTACTGACTTTATTCGAATGAAAACCCTATGAACTTTCAAAGCAAGATAACTGCAAAATGAAGATTTCTTCAAGTATCATATACTAACAATCGATGAACAAATTTTCAAGTTGGGAATTTTATTTTAAAACTGCCTAAAATGAACAAAATTTAAATTACAAGTATTCTGAGTGATCTGTAACCATGTTCCTCAATGCTTTAATTCTTTTACAACATTAATGAGTGCTAGGGAAGGGCAATATAATATATTATTCTTATAGTGTGCTGTAGTTATTGAAACTTAAAATATCTAACCTGTTCATGGTCACAGCTATCAAGCTTACTAACAGAACTTCACAAAAACCAAGGTTCCGAAGCAGATCCAGTTTTTAAACGATGGCCCCTCTCACGCTTTTTGGATGAAACACATATCTTCTAAAGCCACTTGATGATACAAGCCGATAAGTTAGCGTAATAGAACATGAGGTTACATCCATACAAGTGAGATGTTTGTTTACTTTTTCTTCAAATGTAAACGTAACGTTCAGAATCGATAACAATTATTACAATTCTCACAGTTCTACTAAAAACGCCACTTTTCAATGTTGTCACGAACAGGTCCCTGTTTTCCGGAAAGGACGTGTTCAAGTTAGTTTCATTTCCTACAACCCTCAATACGATTTCAGATCATCTTTTTTATTTTATTTTATCAGTTATTATATCTCAGTCGACAGACACTACTTATTTAAAATCGAAATCTGTTTTTAGATGAAAATCATGTTTGAAACCTTATCTAGATGAAAGATAAATATATAGATCGATAGTGTTAAATGGAAAATCCATAAGTGTTTGGTGATTGTTATGAAAGTTCTGAGTATTTTAAAACAGACTTTTTTTTTTAATGTGTGCTAATGTACACATTCAAAAAACAAAACCATGAACTAATGTTGTGTCGGATGACCTCACAGTTATGTTGGTTTCGTCAATAAATCATAGAAAACAAATTAGAAGTATTTGTTAAATAGAAACAAGCCGGAAGTTACAAAAACTAACATTATTTTCTTCCTGGTTCTGTTTTCCAGAATGCACAATAAATGAACAAAAATCATTAGAAGTTACATTATTTAGTACCATTTATAATCGATTATAACTTTTTTATAAGATCGAAGTAAGAAATAACGAATACAAAGACTTCCTTTTATGAAGTATTTTGTTTCTCGTAACTTTTCTCCTTTTTTTTTTACTTTGCTAGAGAACTTTCCATGTGAATATTGTTTTTTTATATTTAACAAATAAATGAAACAATATATATGAATTACATTCTATAATCTAGCTCAAGTCCTTTTTATTATTATTATTTTTTTTTACAATGTGCACGTTTAGAAACCAAAATACATCCAATTAAATACGAACCATGTAACAATATAGTCTAGAAATGTATTCTTAGACAAATACTGGCTTGAAGAAATTTTCTTCGTATAGCTGATTACAATAATGAAAAGTGAATGTTTACCTGAAATAATTTTTAACGTATCCTCTGTGAAATACAGAAAAATCGAACCTAACATAATCCTACATGCCAATAACTAGTAATGGCTGCCATTTATTATAAACTTCCGGTTGATTGTTATAAAAACTGAAATGGCAAAATGTTATAGCGGAATGACATCTCGTGACAGAAAAGCATTACATTTCTTCTAAATGAATTCTATTTTGAAAAGAAAAGAAACATATAATGGTAGAAATATCATTAATTCTTTTACATATATGCAAAATCCACTTAAAATATTTAAAAAAAAGTTGTTTGAACAGTTTTATTATAAATTAAAATCGAAGAGTCAAGTTATTACTGGGAAATCAATGTAATTTTATTGAACCCTTTTTTCATATGAAGTGCATATGTATGTAACCTACAGTTATGAGAATTGTATTACTTGTTTTGAAATTAAATTTCAAATTTCAATGCTTAGACGATTTAGATTGATAAAAAAAAAATGAAAACATGGGAAGGGTTTTTTTTTAATATTTATTATTAAAAGCTTTTTCTTAAAATATTTGTTAGTTTGAGGAGGGAGTTTCAAAAATATCAGATCTTGGAAAGAAAATTTGAGCAACTGTTTGGGAGTGAGAATAAGAGGAGGGAGAGTAGGAAAGGTGAACGAATTGAATTCTTGAATAGGTTTACATGGATAGGAGAGGCATAGGGTTGGCAAGATTGGAGCTGCAGTTGCCATTGTAGTAACAGTGAAAGAATCAATAAAAGGATACTGTTCAACAGTGAGCTATTGGCTGTAAATTGGGTGAAGCTTTGCCTATCGTGGAGAAGGATTTACCTTCGTAATAATATTTAATGTGGTGGGTGCTCCATTTCTGACATGTGAACAATAATACATATATGTGGGTACATGTACTTTATCAGCTGCTCAAATATGAAAGATTTTCTGCTCCTATAAAGGAAATTCAGCTTTTAAACTTTAAGGAAATGAAATGGTTTGAGCTGATTATAGTTTGTAAGTAAAAGGGATCTATAACTATGAGTATATTTCCATGATATCTATAATGTCTCTTCTTTACTATTAAATGAGGCAAAATTGTCAAAATTTTCATTTCAAGATGATTTTTATTTTTTTTATTTTTTTTTATTTTTGTGGTGGGTATGTTCTAAAATGAAAGCCATACAAACCTAATGACAAGTAGGGTTTTAGAGCTGATGAAGTTTGAAGAAATGAGGTAATTCAGGTGGTATCAGATGACTGGAAGTGACTACAAATTGATAGGAAAAAAAAACTTTAAAAAGATTATTGAACATGCATTCTTAAAATAGAATAGCAATAACTGGGTAAGATTAATTAACACTTGTTTCAAATTGTTGATGATTTATAATTGAAATGAAAGCAAATCTGACAAGGAATTCCAAAGAGAAGCAATTTTGCAGAGAAAAGATTGGGGACAAGTTCTTAGGAAGAAGACCAAGATGTTTCAACAGAAAGAATGAAACACAAGTCATGGTACTATGTCTAAATTTATGTTGAATTGTAGAATTAGTGAATTAAAATGATAAAAGGAAACAGAAAAGAACACATCCTAACAGTGGAAAGTTATTATAGTATGCTGCAGGAGTGTTGTTTGACTAAGCACTCATGTTGTGGTAAATGGGAGAGTCACTGCTTCCATATCCAAATGGAACAAAGCCCTGAAGTATCTGGATCTGACAGTGAACTATCTCTTCCATTTGGAGGGACTGGGTCACTAACCACAAAGTGCTTGTCGTCGTTGGCAGCTTGCCTCACCGACGTGTCAGGTGACGCCCATGAAGACACATGGCTTTTCCAATGCCTTAGCCTCACCATTGCCTGTGGTAATGATACAAGCGTGCTGGCTTGCATCAGTAGGTTCCACTGAGCCTTGTGGTGTGCAACCAACTGAAGCACTTGGTACTACATGATGTTTTTTTTCTCCTTTTTATCTTTTTTCTGCTTTTCTTCTTTTCTTTGTCTTTCTTTTGTAAAGACTTTATTAGTTTTCAAAATAATGACAATAATGTGAAATCAATAATGAAATAAGACTGTAGATTGTGTTTGTGCTTTGAAAAGTGTTAAGAGCTCAAATATTTTCTGGTTGTGAGAAGGAAATCTGGATTTGATAATGAAATATGTGAAAGCTATGATTGCCAATGTGAATTTATCTAAAATTGTAAGGCCTAAAGAGTGCTATGGTTTAGT
This sequence comes from Octopus bimaculoides, assembly GCF_001194135.2. Taxonomy (NCBI): domain Eukaryota; kingdom Metazoa; phylum Mollusca; class Cephalopoda; order Octopoda; family Octopodidae; genus Octopus; species Octopus bimaculoides. The sequence goes on along the minus strand of NC_068983.1, from coordinate 119,514,957 downwards.
TGTGTATTGTTCATGAGTAGAAAGTATGCTGTATTCTTTATCAGTACATCATTCTTACTGTAATTTTGCCTAATATAATATTTCTGTTCTTAAACAAACTACTTAATGGCCTTGATCTTCCAGTTCCATCTGTTTTACAGCTGTGGCTTGTTGCATAGTTTAACTTCCATGTGTAGCTCAAGTGAACTTTTATGTTCCCTTTATTAAAGAGCTTATAGTACTCTGGAAACACATTGATATTTTTAAGGTACACTGACTGTAGCATCATGTGACAACAAAATAAGGCTACCACCATTGAAGGATCCAGCTATCTGCTGAGTCAAACAGGGAGGAAATATTCCCTGTAATTTCTTTTGGCAGTGAATTTGAATTTATGTAAAGTTTTCTAGTAGTAATCACTGGTATGTTAGATGATTATCTTTTTAAGTACAATTATTAAGTCATAGAATTGTTTTTTGTTGACTTTTTTTTATTTTGGGACAATATACATATATATACATACAAGTAAGCCATAGGTACATAACAAGGTTGAAAACATAGCACTTTGAAACCAATATTTAGCACTCCTAAGGATAGTGAGCTAGTAGAACACCAGGCAAAATGCTTTTCATCCATCTTTATATTCTGTGTTCAAATTCTGTTGAGGTTGATTTTGCCTTTCATCCTTTCAGGGTTGATAAAATAAGTACCACTTGCACTCTGGAGTCGATGTAATTGACTTATCCCTGCCCAAAATTGCTGCCCTTGTGCCAAAATTTGAAATCAATATTTAGCATTCCTTATAATTTGTGCTCCTCATGTGCATTTATTGTTTTAATTTTGTTTGTTAACACACTATTTTACTTGTGTAAAAAACAAAAAAGGCATTTTTGTAAGCTATAGTTAATACTTTATGTATTATACAATTATAAGTAATAAACATTGTAAATGGGAAATTATGCTTTATGCTTCTTTCAATTAACAACATCTATGAGGAGGCCATGAGAGATAAAACATGTTCTGAAAGGAGCCATAGCAATATGATTTTGATAACCACAGCTGTATGGCATGTCAATTAGTTATATATAAGTATTTCCAGGTCTGTCATAAAACAATTTTGGTACCCATATATGCATGTATATATACATATATATGTAGGTATGTACATATATGCATGGATATATGCATATATTTATATTATTATATATATATATATATATATATATATATATACACAAAATGGCTGATAGTTAGCAAGGTGAGACACACATAAGAAGGAAGGAAACAAAGGACCACTGATGAGGTCACAGAAGTGTGACGAAAGAACTCTGGCCGAAATAAGATTAAGATTAATGTAATATAAAGCTGAAGCAAATTAACACCAAATATACAGTGCGTGTGTTTTTCTTGGCTAAACTGGCAATATGACCATCCCCAAGTACAACAACATATATATATATATATATATATATATATATATATATATATATATATATATATATATATATATATATATATATAACAGTTTGACTGAAAGACTGTTTTGTTCTAACCAATTGGTGTCAATATATCTCCTCTAGTTTGAATTGAACTTAGAATCCACAAATTAGGTATCCGCTCACCATAATAGAATGCATGGAATTTTGTTCTATTGAAAGACTTGTTGTCAATTGACGAGTAGTATATGGCATTTATGCCTTGTTAGAATGCATAGATACCATTATTTGTATTGATTTCCAGTATCAATTTAGTGTTGTCTGCATAGCTACTGAGTATGACCAAATATATTTTTAGTCCATGTGTGAAGGTGCATGGCCTAGTGGTTGAAGTGTTGCACTTACCATCGCCAGCTCATTGGTTTGATTCTCAGACTGGGTGGTGTGTTATGTTCTTGAGCAAAACATTTCATTTCACATTGTTCTAGTGCTGTGTGGGAACTGGCATGTCAAAGAATAGACCAAACGTTTCTTCTGTGAGATTGAGGTAAGATTTGCACTCCAATCTCATAAAACCCTCACCAGCAGTGACTATCTAAATGAACCCATGGATTGGAGGTTTTCACCTGAGTGGCACAAGGGTGCCATCCATTGAAAGTAGGGAATCACCAACAAATGGTGGATGCAGTGATGTGCTGTTATGGTGCATGCCTCTACACTACTACTACTACTACATATCTGAGAAAATTACAGGGAAAACAAAGCATCAAATGAGGCCTTGTGGTGCACCACTTAAAAATTCAGAGATCCGAATGCCCAACCTACTTTTATGGTAACATCTTTCAGCTTGTGATATATAATTTCATGATCACCCTTGTCAAAGACTTTTGCAGACTCAATTCTTGCTCTTGATAGCAAGTATTTCTTAATTTAGTTATGTTGTTGCAGAAGCTACTTTCTTTTATGGCAGAAGCCACACTGATTGCCATTAAAAAGTCTCTGTTAGTCAAGATATCTAGTTTATCATTCTTTTGCATATAATTCTCTCCAGAACTTTTGATAGGTCTGAAATTCTTTGTCTGTGACTTACTACCACCTTTATGAATGGATGTTATTTTGCTTTTAACAATAATTCAGTATCTATCAGATCATCCCATAAGTTCTGTCCAAATTTTGAATAAAGAAAACAAGTGATCAAATGTTATATTTAATTGAAATTTAATCATCAACGTACTTTCCCTGATTATCTATGATTTCCTTCCATCTATTTACAAGCTTTTTAATCCCACCAATGTAAAACTCTTTTGGTTTCAAAGCGAAGAACTCTGAAATGTCAGTTTTGACCTCATCCTGGCTTGCAAAAGTTATGTCCTCCAAATAGATACTTTATTATTATTGCTCTCTTTAGTTTTGGGCCTTAGGCTCAATTAGCCCTCTGTAGGAGCTAGCTCAAAAGTCTGCATGGAGTGCTACTTTTAAGCTAGTAAATAAATAAGTGAAACGAAAAATAGCTTTAAACAGAGATTGAAACTGTGTTACAGACTCTTCTGGCTTGAATTTTTAACTCCTCACTAGAACATTTGTCCTACAAGTTCATATTTTACCTATAATATACCAGAAAAACTAAAGGCCTGATAAGGCACAAAATCCTTAATCCATGGTGTTTTGAAGTGTTGAAGTAAAATTCATTATTCATAGGGAGAAGAGGGAAATAAGTGAACACTCGGAAATAGAAGGAAACGAATATAATCCCTTGTTTGAACTTTTCTCAATTCAGTCATGTCAGAACCTGTCAGATGATTATTAAAAAAGCAAGAGAAAAAAGACCTGAAATAACTGTCAGTGCGCGCGCGCGCGCGCGTGTGTGTAAATATGTATATACACGCCTACATATAAATGTTGATTATAATAGTCACTATAGGTAAAGTATATTAGCTTGGTTGTCAGACAAGAACAGTCTGTGTTGTCTAACTGTAGTACATATTTTTACAAAGTTTATAACTGTTAAGTTGGCATTCAAAATCATTTTAACATGCGTACAGCATTAAAAAATAGCGTTGGTTCACAATTAAAAATCTTTTTCAATCAATTAATAAAAAATTTACAAATAATCAGGGGACAAAGTATTTTATGTAACATACTCACACACACATTAATGTCAAGTTATAATAAAATCAATTTCATTTTAAACTGGATGATTACTCAATGCAAGAGAAGTGCCTCCTTTGAAGGCTAGCAAGACAAAACTTCAAAGTCACTGTTACATCACTTCTTGTAAACATCTCTCTCTCTTTCTCTTTCTCTTTATATTTATATATATATATATATATATATATACACATATATAGGATTATATATAGTTGGAATTTACAAAAAAAAAACAAAAGATGAAGGCAGGTGTGTAAATAACAAACAGGTGTATTAGTTTAATGCTCGGGAAGGTGAGAAAGTCTTTTATGTTTCAAGCCTATGCTCTTCAATAGAAAGGAGCACAAGAAAATAAGCAGAGAGAGAAGAAAAAAAGCTTTAGTGACCAGTGGTCAATCATAGGATTATATATATATATATATATATATACACACACACACATATGTATATGTGTGTGTGTGTATCTATCTATATATCTATATACATATATGTATGTGTGTGTGTATGTGTGCATATATATATATATATATATGTGTGTGTGTGTGTGTCAGGTCACTTATGGGGCTTTCATAAGTGCTACTGGTAACATGGAATCCAGTACAACTTGTTGCATGGTTAGGTTGCCAGCAACTAATCTAGCACCCCCACCAGGCTATCCTGGTGGAGAGAGTTGCTAGAAACGCAGCAGGATTAAAAACAAGACCTGTTGAAAGGTCGGATGAACCTAGTGCAGGCTTAACAGCTATCTAGCAATAGCACAGGTACGCAGAAATTCCAGGATGGTGTGCTGAAAGACCACTGGGATTGAGGCACCCCTCAGCTTCTGTTGAAGCATGTCTCTAGGAGAAGGTCACTCTGATATAAAACCAGATATGCAGAGAATGGCATTGGAGATTTTGGGGATCTTTGGTTTGTGTTAGAGATCATGGCGCTCCCACATTCCTGAGCCTGCAACTCATATTGGCACCAGACATCTTGCTCTGGCTTGTCTCTGGATAATGTCAATAAAGTGGAGAGGGTCTATGAGGTGTCGTATAAAAGCCTTATTGAACCTAAAACTCTGCACAGGCATTGCTGACCTTTGTTCGATATGTGCCTTTTCGTTTTTTTTTCCTATATATATTTATCTTATTTTTAGTATATATGTGTATCTTTATTTTTAGTATATATTTATATATTTTTATTTGATTTTTTATTTGGAAGTCCTGCAGTGATTGGAAGGTGGTGTATCATGTAGACCTGAAAGGTTGGAAGTATGTAGTCAGCGACCTGCACTTAGGCGGCCCATGCTAGATATAAAGTCGTCTCCTCTCCTTGTCACCCAAGACAGCGGTAGGATTCGGTTGCTGCATGAGTGTCTGAGCAACTCCATTTGGTGAGGTCACTGCTCACCCAGAGGTCGGGGAGGGGATCTTTGTGATTTGACGGGCAACACTTGTTTTCTTAACGAAACACTTTCAAACTTGGGACACTGGTAGAATGTGTCATATAAAACAACTTCTTCTCTTAATCTTCTTAACAAAAAATTGTACATCGCAAGTTATTTCATGTTAAAGGTGTTGTATTTCTGTAATTTCAACCAATCACTGACGTCTATTCAGCTGAATACAGTTAGTGCTGTTCGGTGTCAAGTGTGTTATTCCCTGTTTAATTATATCATTATTCCTTAGTAAGGGTTTAGGGTTTTAGGGTT
>NC_068983.1:119504257-119509521 GCF_001194135.2 Octopus bimaculoides | reverse complement strand
GTTGCTGACAACGAATAGTTTTTGTTGACAAACAACGGCACTAATTTTATTCAAGGGAAAAAATCCCGTAACACCGTTGTTTATATTCCACGGCGTAATTGTTTTCACCTCAATAGACGTCAGTGATTGGTTGAAATTACCGAAATACGACAATTTTTTACATGAAATAACTTCGAATACAAAATTTTTTATCTGTTCTATAACACAAAATATACAAGTATTCGAAGTTTGAAAGTGTTTCGGTACCAAAAACACTACATAAAAAAATGTTGCCCGTCAAATCACAAAGATCCCGGGGAGGTTCTCGAAAAGGTGAACCAAAAATTGCCCGTTTTTCTATAGCTGGTCAGTTCTGCAGCCAAACAGAAAAGATCTATTCCATATTGTAAGACACTAAATGCCATCTTTGTAAAAAAAAAACAACAAAAACAACAAAACTCACCCTGCTTCCCTTCATCGTAACTTTCACAATAAAAAAAAAAATCAAACACCATAAGTTGAAAGAAGTATCTATAGAATGATAATTTCAGTCATTTAAAATGTAGAAAGGAATATTTTTTAATTGAAGAAAATTATAATGAGACCAAAATATCTATTGTTTCTTCCTTCCCTCTAACAGTCGCAAACGGTATATTTCTATTTGGTTTTGTCTTGTGTTGATGAAAAAAAATTACAAAGCTAAAATTGATGGGAATATAATATGGGAATTACGATTATAAAAAAAATTAATCCTTTTCAATTCTTTTTTTTCAACCTCCTCACCACTCCCGTCGTTCGGAATAATGTCATCCGCTCGACAAAAATAAGGAATACATTGTAAATTCTCACTAATACACCCCTACCCAATATTCTGTAAATACTTAAGATATTTCATTAAAAAGTACTTATTTTTCTGAAAGCTATGGGGAAACACAATTGGAGGAGGGCCTACTTTTGTAGGTATGCCGAGATATAGTCTTCCTCATCTGTTGTTGATAAAAGGCACTATAGGTTTGTGGTCTGAAATCAGTTTGAACTTCACTAGTCTTGTCAATTTTTTTTTATGAGTATATTACTGAACTTTATTTATGAATGCGGTTTGCAATAAGACATGGTGAAAGGACAGTCTTATAATTAGACTCTATAACAAATGCATGAATTAGGAAAAAAAGGAAAGAAAAAATAAATTAGAAAAATGAACGAAACAGAACACAATTGAAAAATTACAAAACAATAAACAGAAAAAACAAAACAAAAACAATTCACCACCTTAGGCTGAAAAGTTAGGGGCGCTCGGAAACCTCTCTAGTGACTATTGAGGCACGTCAGCACGCTTGCAGCAGCATTGCCGCAGGTGATGGCGAGGCTGATGCGCTGGAACAGCCAAACGCCCTCACGAGCTTCACCGGTTACCTCTGCTAGACAAGATGCCAGTGAAGACAGGAATCTCGCAGTCAGTGATCCGACCCCACCAAACGTCTCGAACGCTACAGGATGGAAAATGTAGTTGGCTGACAGATCGCGGTTCTTCAGCGTTTTGTTCCGCTCGGCCGCAGAAGCTGCGGATCTCGCCATGGCTGCAGCATCTAGGATATGAGAAGAAGCAAAGGAGTCGTTAACTGTGACATCTCAGAAAAAGCATCTGTCTCTCGACCAGGAGCACAGGGTGAGGCCATCTGATCTTTTCCCATTGCATCTGAACAACCCAGATGGTTCCATGATGGAGGGGATGTTTGCCCGGACCAAGCTCCTCTTGTGTATGTTTAACTCCGTATGACGCGCGAAGCGACCAGCATTCAGACGGCAAGAGAGACCATGGAGGCCTGTAGAGTCGAGGAATCTGCAACAACGACAGATCAAACCCATGCATACGTCAGCTCCCACTTTGAGGGCAATGTAGATACGAAGTTCGTCCAAGCTGAGTAGGCCACCAATGTTAGCCTCAAGGATGGCATCAATCCAGTCACCTGAATATTTGGAGCTAGCAGACAGTAAGCGCACCTTGAAAACTGGTCCGACTGGATGAAGAGAGAGTCGAAGGTGGTCTTCGAAATTTTGTTGTCCCAAGCTCTCTGACTCGAACAGTCCTCCACCTTCTCAGGGGCAGACAAGCCCAATTCACTCCTGTGCTGGAGATTGGAGAGCTTCATCCAACTCCTTGTTGGAACTGGTCCATGTTGATCAGCGTTCGCTAATAAAATTCTACAGGTTTCGTGACGTCGATGTGACGATGGTATGTGTAGCCTGCAATACCGTAGCAACACGGATCTGCACTTGCGATAGTTTCTTTGGATACGCTGATGTACGCAAGAACTGGGGAACTGATTTTCACTACACCAAAACTTTGTTGCTGCTTATCATCCCAGGTCTAGGTACTGTGTAAAGCACAAGTGAATCAGAGAGAAATCAACCCGGATATTGTATCATCCCCAGCATAGTGCGTAATCTTGACACATCTTTGGTGGCTATATTTCGACTATAGTTTTATCTAAATATACCCCTTCTTTGTTGGCTTGGTGATCAAGGAATTCGAGGTTTGATTGTCAGCTCTCGCATTTGACTTCGTTTACTTTGAGTCATGATTTAGTGAGTTTCTTCATGCTCAATTCAAACCGTTTATCAGGTTGTTCTGCAATATATCGATACATGATAACGTTATTTTGGTAAGCGCGCGCACACCTTCCACTCCCTCGAAGATATGAAACATTCAGACAGAATGTTCTGCAGTATTCATTCTAGCTCGCTGCGCAATTCCTGCTGTGATCAGCTTCGTCTTTCATCCTTTCAGAATCGATAAATAAAGTACCAGCTCAACATTATAGGTTAGCAATATTGTTACAACGCTGAACGAGTGCGTCACCAGTTACATATCTTTGCGTTCGAAGATGGCAATGGCTAGGGTGGTTTTTCACTTGACATGAGCACCCTGTCCAAACCACAGTTGTTCCTCATAAACAGTATACGTAAATCGACAATAGGTAAATGAAATTCCCTGTTGTTTTGCAATCTACTTCGTTTAAACTAGTGATTCATGTGGAGGTGAAGGAGCAAACTTCCACATTTAATATTTGTCCAATATAATGGCAATGTAATCGACTAGACCCCTCTCACCAAAATTTCAGTGCCTCTAGTAGAAAGGAATGTAATTACGAAACAAATAGAATGATATGGATGTAAACTGGCTGTCTTATCATTAACAAAAAATTAATAAAATTTGAGTAATATTTTTTGGAGGAACCTGTCTTTTATCAGTTCAAGAATCACTAGTTTAAGTCACTTGGATAACTAACCTTGAAACGTAACTCATATTACAGTTCCCGCTGTCTTGAGATCCATGTTTGCTCACTGCAAGCTGATAGATAAGAGAGTATTTTGGTTTCACCCCATCGTGGTGGCTAATTAATGTAAATCAGTGGAATCAATTAAAACAGAAACGCTATGGTGATTCAAGTCATGGACTCGAAATACTTTTGTAAAACTGCTCAGAAATCAGTTGAATTCTGCCATTTGGATCAGTGAGACGCACAAACAGTAAATGTTAAGTTGCACGATGAAGGAACCAAAAACGGGAAAAGGCAACCTTAAAATCTACTATCCTGCTTTGGATTCTTTTTGGTAATTGAACTTTGAGATTTTCTAGGTAGCTTGCAATTGTAACAGGTTTAAAAAAATTGACACATGGGAGAGTGTATGTTTGACAAGACAAGGTTGTAGTTATGCCGGTAGAGGCAATCTGTTTGACCAGATATCACGATGTAGTGTTTTGTTTCAAAAAACGAAATTAGCCTCTATTTTACTTCAAAGATATTAAGTCTATCGAAAATTTGTTTCACAATTAGGATGCATACCTATATATTTATTCGTTGTTATTTTTAAAAACGTAATCTAGGATGCGAAATTATGATTACTGATGATAGTCACTTAGTAAACTCGTCATATGTGAAAGTTTAGACCATTTCATTTAATATCTATTCCCTCCAGTCGTAAAAACGAAGTTTGAAGGTTATATTCAATATACATACATGCATATTTGACAACAGCTATATCTCTCCGTTTTGTTGATTAAAACGTTCAGCAATAAAGAAGCTGAACCACTTGTTTGGCTCTGATCATGGAAATCTTGTTAATGTCTTTCATTCAATCAATCACAGTAATTAAAAGATTAACTTGTTGTTGCCCCTCCCCGCCTTTTTTTTTTTGCTGGTATTGGATTGATTAATTATTCATTGAAAATATTTCGATAGATGTCAGGTTTTCATTTAAAATCTTGTAGCAGCTAGGTTATGTTGAACATTAATTTCGAGATTACTTTCCAAGGTTTGTGAATTTAGTTACAAAAAGCATATTTTAAAACTATTTTGGGTCCACAAAGTTTCTTTCATTTCTATAACCAAATCTACGGTCTGCCAAGTTTTGTAAGTTACAACACTTCAAATATTGTTTTAAGATAATCTAAATAGTTAAAAAAAAAATTAGAATCAAAAGTAAAACAGAATGTGTTACTGGACATGTTAATTTCAGATCTCTCTCATTAAGAAATGTTTACCACATATTCAGAACATTAATTAGATCTAATTTAATATCTTCGGACGATTTAATTTTTTCACATTGTCAAGCAACATTACTCTTAATTTCTTCTTTCCTTTGACATGACTTTTAACATGTATAAACTTGTAGTGACATAGAGAAAAAAAAATAACAACTTTAGATTGCTGAAACTGTTCCTATTCGACATTTGCAAGTAAATTCATGAGTAAAGAAGTTATAATTGTCCTGTATTCTTCCTTCTATTTTTCCACTCCTTATATACACATCAGTTAAAACGTCTACTTTGGAGATATTGAAAAAGAAAGGAAAAATTTTCTCACATAGACAAGCGATAAAAATAGTCACGTTTCTATGATGTTGGCCATAAAGTTTATGGTGTGAGTACATTCCTGTAGTCTTAGCTGAATAAAAAGGAGCCAAAATGAAATTCTGAGGACTGAATCCACATTGATGAACATCGGAAGGTGAGATCCACATCTTTTAATACAATTCTCTAAAACTAGTTTTAGAATAATATGTAGTGAAATGAAGTAATTGTTTTTACAATCAAAATTTAAACTTGGTTTGGAAACATCAAATACATTTTTCTAAGTAACTTTATCTTATTGATATTACTAATGAGACCAGTTTATTCGCTTTTTATTAATGGTACGTTGTAACCTCTATAATTTCGCTCTTTTTGTTTGTCTTCACTTAACTTTTTAATAAATATAGTGTATGTATATATATATATATAT
>NC_068983.1:119469272-119498455 GCF_001194135.2 Octopus bimaculoides | reverse complement strand
TATATATATATATATATGTATATATATATGGATGTATATATATATATATATATATATATATATGTCTGTGTGTGTAATTTGAAGAGAGTTAGAGGTTGTGCTGGTAGAATACCTTTTTAATACACAAGTGCTGGTTATTGCGTGGCAATTACACTACTGAGTATAATAATTAGGCATCCTCTACTATCAGCTTCTCTCCTGGCTAGATACACCAGGTGTTCTTCTTATTGGTATTCCTCCTTGCTAACTGCTTTCTTTTACTTCTTCTAAACTTGTTCAGTTGTGATAGCCTTAGCCTATAGCCACAGTCCTATTCTTCTATGTTGCTTGTGACTAGCTGGGTTAGTCATTCATAGAAGGTTACTCTTTAGGAACACACAGCTGTAAAATTATATAAACATTTTTATTACCTGATTGGCAGTTGTCCCTTGCTTACAAGAAACATACTTTCCTTCTAAGCATGTTAATTATGAGAGTGATACTGCTGGGTTGTTAGAGATGGATAGTGACTGTTGTAGTTCTGCTGAGGCTGAAGGGAAATATGGTATGATTTGTTTGAATTGTGTAATGTGAATTTGCAAAAGAAAAAGAACACAAGTGAGCTGAGAACATAGTTGAGCATTGAAGGCAACAAAACTGTGCAAGAGAAATGACTGCACTAGTATAAATGTGATGCAAATATTTGTTGAGTGGTATGTGAAAAAAAAATTACTGTATACTATTAGTGAAGTGTACCTGTGGAAGCAGAAGACTGTAGAAGACATGGAAAAAGTAGAACCATTGGGTTTTATAAGAAGTGTTGAATGATTAAGATGATTGACAATATATTTCAGGGAAAAAGGTGGCAAGATGGCTGAATTGTTAGCATGCCAGATAAAATGCTTAGTAGCATTTTGTCCATTTTAATGTTATGAGTTCAAATACTGCTGAGATCGACTTTACTTTCATTCTTTTGAGGTTGATAAAATAAATTCCAGTTAAACTTTGGGGTCAATGCATTCGACTTACTTACTCAACCCATAAAATTACTGGCCCTGTGCCAAAAATTTGAAACTAATATATTGCATGGAAAACCTGTCTATCTCATGGAATAAAAAAGAAAAAAGATGCACTAAAATGTTAATGTTGACAATGTTTTTCATATTTTGCAGATAAACCAGTACAATGCCTGTTGCAAACAGTGATCCTCGAAACTATGTGAAATGCATACCTGTACCAACTGCTAATCACAAAAGTGTTAAAATACAAGCTCGAAGTTCTACTATATATAATGCAACAATTCCAACTCGTGATGAAATTCGCAAAGCTAATTACACTCGACGGCAACAACAACTTTCCAGTCAAGGCTTTTATTGCCCAGTACATTTGCCATATAAGGAAATTGGTGAACCAATATATCTTGATGAGGAAAGTCTTATTCTTCATGCTGTTGGACAACTTCAAGAGGCATGTATAAACTAATATTCTTGCAATGAATAGAGATGGTTTTAGCCTTTTTAAATTTAAAATTATTATATTACTGATATTGCATACTTAACACGTTTTCTTTATGTGCTTATTGGCTGCTGGATTTGTCTAGGTAAAAGTCCCTTTAAGATGTCAAATGTTAAAAATATATCCCTAACCAGATGAAATGAATTGCCTTGTAGTTGATCAAGAACAGTGGATATTGATATTTCACTGTTATTTCAGTATGTCAGCACCATATATCCAAGTCACCTTGAAGTGAATTTGAATTGCTGGTCAGAGGTGTATATGCAAATAGTGTCAAATTTATCTGCTGATGTGCAAAAGTGCTGCACAAGTGAAACAAAATTAAAGTTTGAATTAGAAGCAACTGTCTTAAAAGGACTTCTCCCTGAATAAATCCTGCAGTCAATAAGCACATAACCAAAACACATACATTAAATATGTGACATTGGTAATGTTTACATTATTAGAGCTGCTTCTGATTCAAAATTTGAATTATTATATTTATTTGATTTAAAATTTTCATTTTTATCACCCACTATCACTGAACCCATGCAAGCATAGAAAAGTGGACATCAAAACAATGATGATGATTATGATAGTATTATGGTAGATTAGTATTTAGTCCAATTTTCATAGCATTAACCCATTGGGAAGTATATGGATTGTGTGTAAGAAGACTTCCAGTAATGTATGAATGTATGTTTTACATGAATGTAAAGACAAATATTAGAAGGCAATATTCTTTTATTAATAAGCATAACAATTCTTTGATCATACATGTGATAATAGAAAGCACATCATGAGGTAATTAAGCGTTCAAGTCAAACAGGATGTAGTGTAAGACATAAATTAATTTCTCCATAACATCTGAGGTATTTAGATTCGGTACTTGAGAGCTGCAAGATGTAACTGGTGCAAAATATCCAAGGAGTTGCATATCTTAGTTGTGAAGTGAGGTAGCAATCCCATAGCAGTAAAAGATGATGTTTTCTAATTGGCATTAAATCAGCAATGTGTCTTTATCATCTGGATGATCAATCAACATTTTATCAGCAACTGATTTTTTGCCTTTCAAAACTGGCATGCTTGTTGCCACAGGTATCCTTCTGCAGCCAGTAGTAATTGGATAAAATAAGCCTAGCATGATTGTGCTATGCTGCCACAACAAAATAGTGCTAACACGTCTCACTATAACCCTTTTGATAGCAACTCACCTGAAATAGCTTCTGGCTCTATAGTACAGATGTCTTGTTTTCAAAAGTTCTGTATTAAAATCTTCCACCAAATCTTAGTCACAATTTATGTTCCTAACACTAGCTTAATGATAACTAAGTTATTTTACTAAATTCTTTGTTATATTTAAAATTAATTGAAAGAAACACAGAGCATCTCAACAGAAATATGGTCACCAAAGGATTAAATGCTTGAAAGATGTCTCTTCTTTCCTAAAAGAACAAGTTTTACCTATAGGAAGTTGTGAGCTCTGCAAGCTCTCTGCAGTTCTCATTTATTGTACCACTGTTCTCTTACTTCATGTATAAGGGGATACTGAAAAGTTCATGGCTTCAGGAGGATCAGTTAACTATGATTTTATTCAACATATTCCCCTCTCAGATTCACACACTTATTACTGCAGTTTTTCAGTTTCTCGAAGCCCTGTAAAAGAACTTGGAAGGTTTGGTCTCCAACCAAGCCTTTTGCAGCACCCTTAAAGCCAGACACTTTTCAGCCCCCCCCTTGTTGTAGGAAGCTTTATTATTTTTTATTATTTAGTCCAAAGAGGATAGCAGTGCCTATGGCCTTTGTGGGTTTTCTCTAGATGGGTAAGGTTAATACTGCTAATGGCTAGCTTCTTCTGCAGGATGATGACTTTAAGGTAAAAAAAAAAAAAATGGCATTAGAAGATTAAGGGATTGGGAAAATTATTTAACACATGGTTCAGTTAGGTGAGACAGCAGAAATTATTAGAGGAAGAAAAGGCAGGTGCATTAAAATTCGAATGGTAGTTATAAGCTGTTTCTTGTTGAGGGGAACAGGAACCATTTTAGTAGTGGTAGAAGAGACAAAGGGTTTGTACAACACATTGGTAAGCTTAGTGTGGGGGTGATTATGATTTGGCCCTCAAGTTGGCTCTATTTAAGTAGAAATATACTCAGAGGCATCCAAGAGATGATGATTCTGTCTTTTTTCAGGAATATGTATCCCATACTATATTCCCAAATGTGTCTTTTATTAAGATGATAGGTTGTGGTTTGAGGAAGATTTGGTTGATGTTTCTAGTAGGTGAAATGGTGACATAGAGGCTACCTAGTTGATTTGTGGACTAATGGGTGAGTAAAAGTTTGCCAGTCTGTTAAATATCCTTTGTAGATGCAGGTGAGAATGTTTATAGCAGTTAAACTATTCCAAATTTGCGTGCAGCATTTGATTTTGTAGCAGGTTAGCACTTGTGCTTTATAGAAGGTCAATAACTGTCCAGGGTTAAGCTACTACTTTATATAGTAAAGGGGATACTTGATGTCATTAAAATTATAGGGCTTTATATTTGACAAGACTGAAAGAGACAGATTTGAAATTGACCTGGTGTAGAGAGTGCATGTCATTTAAGAGGTCACAAATGGCAATGAAAGGGCATTGACAAACATAAATCATTGATTGATTTACTGAATGATTAATGAAATAATCAATTAGTTAGTTGGTTAAATAGTAAACCAATTAACAAATAATAAAGAAGTGAAAAAGAACCAATGCATGTGTTTATTATTGGTGTAATGATCCTCCTAAAATACAGAATAGAATCTTGCAGACCAAATTTCAAAATCAAAAAGATTGAAAGTTTAAAATAAAAACATGTGCTGTTTATAAGTCAGGAAAAATTAGATTTTGTTAATGTATTTCTTCAACACATGTAGCCTTATCGACTGTATATCTTACTGTGTTAGTTATTTACAGCAAGTAGTTTGGGCCATTTATAGCTAGGTTATTAACAATTCCATTAGGTTATTAACAGCCATTTATAGTCAGATTATTAACAGTCCCATATACATATCATTACTGATGCTACATTGTGTTTCAAACATCCTGGTTAACTATCACTAGAAGTGGGATGTTAACTGTTGATCTTTCAAACGTTGGGCTGATGCTCCAACATTTTGGCCAGACAATATATTGTACAGTTTCTTTTTCTATCACAGTTTTTTCTATCAAATATTTTGTTATTTTTTAATATTTTCTTTTGCTGTAACTATTGTATTTATTTGATCTTACAAATAGTTAAAGTGTCAGTCATTCATTTATTCTGTTCTGAGATAATCCAATATCCACTTTCAAAAAGCTACCTACACAGTTTATAGTTAATCTAGCTCTACATAGCTGAGCAGCTTTGTTTAATGTTTTTTTTACTTGCTTTCTTACTTGTCAAATAATGCTGCAGTGTATGACTTATTATCAGTGATGGACTATAAAGCTGTGATTCTTCAGTTAAGAAGCTGACATTTCATCAATCTGTCCATCACACCACAGAATATTCTAAATTACAATACTTTACATTTTGATACTAAGTCTGTTAAGTCTTTTAATTAAAATATTTATTTATACTCAGTTAGAGAGTTAGTGTCAGGTTTTGACCTAAACCCACAATCTAACAAGCAGGAACATTATGATCTTTTGAAAAAATTATTACGAACGAGAGAAGCAGAATTTTTTTTTTTTTTTTCCCATTCAAAGTGTTAGAGAACAATTTTAGTATAAGCTTAAATGTTTATTATTCATTTTTATTTTTATAGTAATGATTTTGTAGAAAATATTTAAAAAAGTTAATTAAAATTGCTTTTAGGATGTCAACAAGAAGAATACTAACCAAACTGACAATGAGAAAAAAGACAACAAGCACCAGCTCCAGTATAAGCGACCTCCATCCCATTCTTATGTAAGTAGGTGAACTGATAACCTGTTTAGCTTGAGCAAGAAGGTTCAACTACTTTTCAGTAACAGTTATTCTATCGAGGAGCAATTAATGCATTTTTTAAAATTGAAGTATTGTTTTGTTTTTATTGAATCACTTTTTTTGCTTTTATTTTGATGTTTCTGAGCATGATCACTTTCTCATTTTCAAAATCTCATCTTTTTTTCATAGCTAGTTACCAATGAATAAAGTATCAAACTATGTCATGTCAGTTTATATAAGTTCTTTTCGTTTTTTTTTTTTTAGCTAAGACTGGATTGACAGAAATGGTGATTGATTGTCTTTTTAGAACCAACACATAACTGCTATTGATTTTTATGTATTTGCTTTATTATATATTTTTGGTGGTTTCTGATGGGAAACTATGAGTTTATGCAAATAACCCTTTAATCTTAGTAAGATCTTAAATTTACTTGAAGCATGGTTTTTTTCAGTATATAAACATGAAACAATAAAACTCCCCCATTAATTAATAATTGGAGAGACAAAAATTATTCAATATTTCGACTTTAAGAATCCATTTCAATTGGCAAGAAAAGCTCATTGTACTCTACCCTGCTTAATCATGGGCTGCATGCAATGAGAAACTTCACAACCATTCCACATGTTGGGCTTCTCTACCTTTGAGGATTTCTCCTAACAAGCACATCACTAGGACTGCATCCCAATGATTGGCCCTTCTTTAGAGCCAGAAACTACTTCAGCATCCAATAGTTATTGACACTCTACAAGACTTACACATTTTGTGGTGAGCTTAGTCATCAATATGGTTATGATTTTCCTGTTGAAACCATATCACCTGGCCTCTTCAGATAACTCTCCAAGAAAGTTATGAACATTAAGTTATCTTATTTATATCTTAACTGTAAGGAGTTGTGATCAGTCAACAGAATTCAGTATTTTATATAACTGAGCAAGATGTAAATACAGTGTTACTTGGCTTTGGTTTTCTAATCAAACTATTTCACTTCACTCTTGTAAGTAATACTCTTGTGAGAGACATGAACGTTACAAGATCTCATATATTCTTTCCCCAAAATATGAAGCCTTGAATCTATCCAAAAGCAACTGTTATCTTATATTGTAGTGCTTTTTTTTATGCAGGCTGTTACTAAAATGATAAATCTGCGAAGTAAGAAACAGCTCAATACACTCAACAAAGCAATATCCAATGGCAGGTAATTTCATGATCTTTTACTCTTCTAATTTTTCAGTCATTGGACTGTGGCCATACTGAGGCACCACCTTATCATATCAAATTGGCTTCAATCATCATCGTCGTTTAACGTCCGCTTTCCATGTTAGCATGGGTTGGACGAGGACTGGTGAAACCAGATGGCTACACCAGGCTCTAATCTGATTTAGCAGAGTTTCTACAGCTGGATGCCCTTCCTAACGCCAACCACTCAGAGAGTGTAGAAAGTGCTTTTACGTGCCACTGGCACGAAGGTCAGTCAGGCGGTACTGGCAACGGCCACGCTCAAAATGGTGTATTTTACGTGCCACCCACACAAGAGTCAGTCCAGGGACACTGGCAATGACCTCGCTCAAAAGTCCTTATTTGTTTTAAAACCTGGGATTTATTGCATTGTTGTCTTTTCTTTTGCTGAGCTGCTCAGTAACAAGGATGGATGCAAATAAAACAATCCCAGTTGTGAAGTGATGAGAGAAACACAAACACAAAGATACACACAGATATGGTGAATACTCCATCTTGACAAATGATTGCTGTCTCCTTGTGCTTCCTTTTTGTCAAGAGCATTTCTGACTTTCCATCCATGACCTCCCAGGTGATTATTCAGTTCTGTTGCAGATTTGCATGGTTTGGAGCAGAGGTGACAGATGATGAATGTTGTAACTGGCTAAGCCTGCACATGTTGCCCCTTTTCCATTGCTGTAAGGCTTTCAGTAGATGGAATGATGAATAAGAGTGACATTAAAGAGATGTGTACGTCATTGGATTATAGTGATAAACGCTTGTACAATTACAAGTACCACTCTGAGTCTCCATGATTAGTTCCAAGTGACAGGCTGAAATGAGTGACAGGCCAGTAATCATGGGGAAACTGCAAGTTTTACATCAGTGTCCCTCTCCTAGAAGAATGTTGTGACAACAGTTAGGGGACCCTCACTCCTGATGGTTTTGTTGCATGCCCTGACACCAACCAAGGGTACTTCTGCATTGTACATATGTAAATCAATATGTATATTTGTTTACTTACACTCATTTATACATGCATGCACACTGGGCTTCGACACAGTTTCCATATATTAAATTTACTTAGTTGGCATTAGTTGGCCCTGGGCTACAGTAGAAGACACTTGCTCAAGATGCCTCATAATAGGACTGAACTTGAAACCACATGGCTGCAAAGTAATCTTTTTGACCACATAGCCATGTCTGCACTTATTTCATTTCAAAATGTAACCCTGGGTTTTGATATTTTCTCTGTGCAAACAAAAAGCAGTTTGACACTTTGAAAATTGAATATAAATCTCATTGAAAGATTTATGTATTTGTACACTTAAAGAAAACTTTCAGAAGAAGAGTTCAATGTAATATATTTTGATTTCATTTATTCTTATTGTTAAGCAACACTTTAGGAGTAGAGTCTATGGAGAGAGAGATATAGCATGTGTGAGCATGCATGTGTGTGTGTGTGTATGTGTATAAAAGAGTAGATGGTGAAATATATGACAAGCTAAAGGTGGTATAGAGTTAGCTAGTCCAGAGGAAACATAGACTATTGTAATGTTGCTATAACAAATACACAGCTTGACAACAGATAAAATGCTGGAGGAGTGTTAGTGAGTAAATGTTTTCCTGTTTGGCATATGACGCTGTTGAATGCAGTCCAAATATGAAAGCAGTACACTACTATGGTGTAAAGTGATATCTTGTACAAAGGTCAACAGCTGTTTGTAGTTGGATATGATACAGAGGTTTACCAACTCACAGCCAAAACTAGAAACACCAGGTTGTGAGTATTTAAAGTCCCTTGACACCTTGAGGGTTGTTGGGGTGCTGCAGCCTTGCAGCATATCTAGGGTAAGAAAGGCTGGTGGAGCCCATCCCTCTCCAGGCTAAACTCGTTTCTACAGCTGAGTGAACTGGAGCAATATGAAACGAAGTGTTTTGCTCAAGAATACAATGGATTGGTCCACAATCTTATGATCATGAATCCAACATTCTAATCACTAAGTGATGTACTTCCACTAGTAGTACTCATTTCTACATTTGAGTGGACTGGAGTAATATGAAGTGAAGTGTTTTTGCTCAAGAACATAATGCACATCCGATCCAGGAATCAAAACCACAATCTTACAAGTGTGAGTCCAACACCCTAACCACTAAGCGATGTGCCTCCACTATTTATCTATTATCTGACCATGGCTTAAATAGGGCTATCACTGAACATTTCACCTTTATGTTGTATATCTAGGGTTAATAGAACCTTCAATTTTTGTTGTTGATTCCATGTCAACTCTGATTGAACAGACCTATGATCATACACATTCCATGCATGACCCTCTTCCATTTTCAGATAGTTTTATCTCAGACCACATCGCCCTATAAGGCCCTTCTTTGAAAGTAGGGTGATTTGATAGATATTTAAGATTCAACTTGTTTCTAGCAGAGGTTCTCTTATTGTCTTATCCCTTTTCAAGTTATAACCATAAGAAAAGTTGAACAACCCTGTAGATTAACAAAACATTGGCTACTTTTACAGTGCTGCCACAAGTGACAACTACTTATTTCTAGTGTAGTAACCATTGAGAGTTTAGTGCTGTGGCCATGGCTACCTCATGGTGCTGATGACATAATACAACCTATTGCTTCCAACACTCCACCCAACATATATCCGAATAGAAATATTACAGTATAATGAATGGAAAGGCAACAATATTTTATGATCATAATGAAGGAATGAATAGTAATAGCTTTCTTTTTAGCAGGGAATGAATAGTAATAGCTAGCTTTCTTTTCTATCCCAGCAGTCCCAGCACTTGGCCATCTTCTGCTCTCATCTGACTTGTACTATCATGAAAACAAGCCAGTGAAAAAACCTTTAAGCAGTCACTTGACTTGCTAGAAACAACAGCAAAATCTCTATCAAATCAAACTCCTGCCGCCTTAAATAAATATTGGTTTTGATTTATAAAATGATGGATTGTCATATTCTGATTATCTTTGGACTACCTTTGATTATAGGTCTGTTTGGTCAAGGGTGACCTAGGGCTAAACACCAACAAGAAACAATGTGAAAAAGCAGTTGTAAAATGAATGAGTAGGTCAATTGCATATATTGCTGTTTCCAGGGTTCTGGTGCGTAATGTAAGTCTTGGAAGAGATCTTTTTGTTATGGTAAAAGAAACAGAACACAAAAAGGTATGTATTATTGTATCAACTGACTGTGCTTTAGAAATGAAATTTCCCGAGCTTTACTATTTTTTAAAATTCTATTTCTTAACATAGTAACACTAATTTAAAGCTGACAAATTATCATAAAATTTCATTGATTTAATTTAATGTCTTCTTATAAAGAAAGGAAGAGTGATCAACATTTTAAACGTAAACTAATATAATTACTCAATGCTATAAAAGTTTACATAAAGAATTTGTAATATTTCTTTATACTACATGATTAATTTATGGATTAATCTATAATTACTTAGGTATGTTAAACAAGTTAGAAGTGAAGCCTGCTGATTCCTAGTTTTACTGTATGGTCTAAATTAACAATATTTTGCATAAGTGAATAAGCTATTGTTATTAGCAGCTAGTCAATATTATTTGATATGCACCTTCTTGAAAGGCTATGGACAATGATGGTAGAATAATTTTTATGTTGAAGGAATAATTTGATAAATTAATAAAAAATAATTTGATAAATGTGACATTTAGTGTTGCTTATTTTCATCATTTACATTTGCAAATTAGTGAATAATATTTTACTAGTTTGCAGTGTTTAATTCAATTCCTCACACAGGATTGGAAAAGTTGTTAGAGCAGTAATTCTCAATCTTTTCTTGATTCCATGGTGCACTGAAAGTGAAATAAAAAATTTATTGGCACACATTGCATGGAAATTAAAAAAAAAAAAAAACATTTTAAAGTTAAAGATTTAGGCAAAATATAGAAAAACTAATGCATATCTTGTTTCATTAATCATATTTGTGTCTAACAAAATTATGAATAACTTGTTTTTCAAGACCCTCAGAGCATTAGTGTGCATTTTCTAAAGTCTGAAATTATATTTTTAACAATCTGCAGTGCACTTATATACTTCTAGTGCACTTATATACTTCCATTCAAGAACCAATGCATATTTGTTAGAGCATTGGACAAGTACCACAATGTCTTGTGGTATTTCTATTAGCTCTTGCTTTTCTAATTCAGATCCTGTCAAAGTCAACTTTACCTTTTATTCTTCCAAAGTCAATAAAATTAAATATTCTCTTCTACTCTAGGCACAAGGCCTGAAATTTTGTAGGGAGGGAGCCAGTCGATTAGATCGATTCCAGTACACAACTGGTACTTAATTTATCAACCCCGAAAGCATGAAAGGCAAAGTTGACCTTGGCGGAATTTGAACTCAGAACGTAAAGACAGACGAAATACTGCTAAGCATTTCGCCTGGTGTGCTAACGTTTTTGCCAGCTGGCTGCCTTAATAGAATTAAATATTGATACTTTAAAGTATTGGAGTTGATTTTTATCAGCTACTGATGTGTAACCCAACATGCAAGGGGCTTATATAGTACTATTGTGTCCCAAACTCCTCATATGAGTTTTAATAACTTTTGTGATCATTGTTGCTGGATCAGTGGAATTAAAGCCAAGGTTTAACTGCAACCAGTGGCGGACTGGGTCTAAAAATATTGGTTGCCAGGAGACTAAGGGGGCCCACCCACAACTACAATGCTATCATTTAATTTTTTTTTTTTATTTTGTTAAAAGTATTCTTTCTACAAACACAACCAGGCTGAAATAATTAATGCATTCTTCCAGGAGTGAATAAAAAATTCTCAAACTTGAGGGTATGGACCCCTTAGATACTAACATGAGCCCCCATATATGGATTTTAATGGCGCAGGGGCCCACTTGCCATCAGGCAAGCTGGCAACCTGGCCAGTCCGCCACTGGCTGCAACCCTTTGGGATCAGAGGTAAGCTATACTGCAATGCTTGTTAGTCACCAGCTAAATATGTACTTCAACATCTGCATATACTCAGGAACTGGAAGTTTTACAAAAAATTGGAAATCAGCCACCCAAAGTCAATAGGAAGAAATAAGAAGGGTTTTATCCAGCAGGAAGAGAGAGAGAGGGAGAGGGAGGGAGAGAGAGATTGCTGGTTTGAGTGATTAACTCATACTTTGTTGAATAACTTTCAAGCACCATACATAAAACTAGTGTAAGATCTTTCCTGACTCTACCACTTCTTTTCCGATCCTCACCCTAGCTATGTGTTTACTGATTCACAAAATGAATGAATGAATCATTAAGTATCACTTGTGTGATATAAAGAATGTTCTGGTTTTTGACAGAAAAAGGCAGTTGAAGATGAAGAAAGAAAGAGAAAAGAGAAGGTTAGATTACAATGGAGAAATCCTATGTCTGACAGCAGTGACGAGAGTGGCATAGAATCTGATAGTGAATGTAATGACTCACAGAAGTAAGAAACAATTTCAATTTTAATTACTGTCTTTTCTTTATTTGTCATGTAATCAATAAACTGACAACTTTTAATCATAACTTGTTTATTGGATTTATTATTTTTTTTTTTTGCTTTTTTTTTTTTCTCAAGGAGATAGCTGTTGAAAGAAAATCATTGTAATGTAAAAGTACAAATTATGTCAATAAACAGACAAAAAAAAATAATGAAGGATACATTCAACTATGTAATCCTTGATATACAAAAGAAATGAGTTGGTCATTGAAAGAATGCATTTGATTATACAGTTGCTCGATCAACTGACCTGAATCTAAGCAACAGCAGCATCAACAAAAATGAATCCAAATCTTGTTTGATTTTGAACATAATTTGTTTCATCTTTATCTGGTTGAAGAAGCAAAAATAAAAATGTAAAAAGGCATTTAAGTGTGAGATGATGTGAAATGCCTTTTTAGGCTAACAAACAGAAATGTTAATAATAAAATGAACTAACGAAAAAACCTCAAGTGAGCCAATAGCATGAATTTATGTAATCACGTTAAGGAGTAAGGTACTGAATTACAACAGCATTTTCAGTTAATTGCAATTTCCAGCCATGATGAAAGTGCATAACCCTGCTTGCTTCATAGCTGAGTGTTTAGCAATAGGAAGAGCATCCATCTCTAAGGCCGATTTCTCCAACAAGAACATTCCACAGTAAAAACAATCTGTTACACTATATTTCCTTTAAATTTACTGTTGTGTCATGATTTCAAATAAAAACAAACATCTAGTTCTAAATACTATTGTTTAGGTAACCTAATTTTTTTCTTTCTACTGTTTAGTCAGGGAAGAAAAGTTGTGCCTTTGATCCCATTTCTGTTTGTCTCTGAGGCTAAAGAGGGTGGGAAGGTAGTTATCCATAAATTAGAAACCTGATCCAAATGCTTGCAACTGAGTGAACTCTGCTAAATGTACCCAAGAACCAAGTGGTAGTGCAAAACTGGGCAATAGTCTATGACCCAAGAATTCAGAATAAAAGGAGCTGAACAAATACTGCAAAGCACCTCGCCCAACATTCTAAAAATGTCACTAATCCACTTTTCTGAACTGGTACTTTAGTTTGAACACCCTGAAATGATGAAAGACAAGTTGATCTTGTTTGGGATTTGAATTTATAGCACACAGAACCAGAACAAATACTGTCTGGCATTTTGTCCTACAATTTACTGTCTACAGAAATAGATTTAAATACAAAGAGGGAGAAATATAGGCTTAGAATGGATGTTTTGATAACAACAATTTTCAATTTGAATTTTGTACCTAATTAATGTTTTTGACTGTCTTTGATTAATATGACTACTGTTTTTGGTTTTTCCAATGTAATATATTTCTAAAAATATTCTCATTTTCTCTAATTAAAAATAAAATGTTATATTTGGGGATGATCATATTTTTTTGCCAATTAACCTGATGCACTATGTACATGTTCTTCACTTCAGCTTTAAAGCTGAAATGAAGAACAAGTATATAGTGCATGTAGTTAATTAGTAAAAAAAAAAGGACCATCCCCAAATATAAAAATAAAATATTTCTTTGTTTATTGTGAGTCATGATAATAAAACTGTAATCATGATAAATGAGGTAGCATAATTTAGCATATGTGGAAACTGCTTATTTGTCTAAAATATTTATTCAGTGTGTTTGATACTTTTAATTCAGTAGTTTTTTATGGCTATTTAATTCAAATTCCCTGCAAACTTTCTTCTCAAGTATATTGCCCTCATTACAATTGACAGTTGTATGTATTTGGTTCTGACTTCAATGCTTTTGGATTTCGTAAGTAAATATGTGTGAAACAATGTATATCATTATATTATTGGGTTTTTTTCAGTGACTTAGATGGAACCAAGTCAATAGTATCTGAAAGTTCCTCACCAATGAATAATAGCTCCAGTGATAAGAAACCCACAATTACTGAGTACCCTTCAAACAGGAAAAAATCAATTCATGCTAGACCATATACACCACAACATAACAATATAGCTCATTGTGTTAGCAATATAAATGGGTTTGTATCTATTGCATGATTACAATTTAATATTTTAATTTGTGACTTGTTTTGTTTGCTTACTGTATATATCTTAGTCTTAAAAGGAAGTTTAATATCCATAAATGTTTTAGCTTCTTCCTTGGTGAAATTGCTTAATGTTTAATTTTCATTTTTCAAAAACTGTTGATTTTTTTTCTCTAGAAAGAAAATATTGGTAAAGTAGTATTTCCTGAAGTATATAAAAAGTTTGTAGAATAAGCTGTAGGAAGTAAGACTCAGTAGAAGCAAAAGGATGAAGACTAGAAATAGATGATTACTCTCTTGTTATAACTCACCTCTCTCATCTGGATACAGCAGCAAGGAGTTCCTGTAACACTGGCTCAAAGTCTCCCTCTCCCATTTTCCCAACTATATCTGCTACCTCTATCACTCTCCAAACATCAGATCTACTGGAGACATGTTTTCTTGTGTCACTCATTAGTGGGCCCTTTCCATTGAGAACAGTATTGCACTTAACTTTTAACTGTCTGGCCCTCAAAGCAAAATCACTACCAGAACTAGAGAAGAAATTTCAGGTGTAGAAGCAAGGTTTAGAATCAAAAGGCCTTAGAGTCAATGTAGCAAAGACCAAAGTTCTAGTAAGTAGGAAGGCTGTGGCATGTAAAAAGCACCATCCAAACATGGCTGATGCCAGTGCCACCTTGACTGGCTTCTGTGCCGGTGACATGTAAAAAGCACCAACCGATCGTGGCCGTTGCCAGCCCCCTCTGGCCCCTATGCCGGTGGCACGTAAAACGCACCCACTACACTCATGGAGTGGTTGGCATTAGAAAGGGCATCCAGCTGTAGAAACACTGCCAGATCAGACTGGAGCCTGGTGCAGCCTCCTGGCTTCCCAGACCCCAGTCGAACTGTCCAACCCATGCTAGCATGGAAAACGGACGTTAAATGATGATGATGATGGGTTTCAGCCATCTCTTATCTCTTAGAACAAAAGTTTCTTGTGAGATCTCACCACTGCATTTGTATGTCGATCAGGGTCTCTCTGAACCACACTATTAACTGTAGTGGGACCTGAAATCCCTCCTGTATATCAAAGACTTATCTGCTGTTACTGCTAAGAACAACTCTCTGCTATGCAAATGATACCACTCTTTACTGATCCTTGACTTTCTGCATACAGGCAACATTCACTTGCAACCTAGACATCTCACATTAGACATACATCGCTTTCATTAACAGATATCTCAAAAAATATTCTCCATGGGTTTGTAATTATGTCCTCTTCAACTGTACAAAGATACAATAATTGCACAAATCAAGAAAACATACTTGTGTCACACTTTCTCAAATCATGATAACATGCAACTGAAACCTTTAAAATGCTTTAAAATTTTAAAACCTATAAAATTAAAAATGCTAAACCTCACAATCACTAGTATATATTCCTGACAATCTCACATCCACAACATAATAAAAACCAGGGCCTAAAGATTTGCTCTTTGAGCTAGAACATGCTTCAGCAGTTGTTAGCTCTTTATGCAAATCAACAAAGTTCTTTAATGGAATATACTTCCTATATCTGGGATGGTAACTGTTACTGCATACATGAGCATCTTAGATGGTATCCAGAAAAGGTCATGTGATTGATTGTCATGGAATTACTCACTAACACACTCCAGCCTCTGGCTTATAGAGGAGCTGTTTCCTCACTCTGCCTTTTCTACTATAACTACTGTAGCCTTTGCACCTTGCTTCTAGCTGATCTTTTACAACCTCCATCCAGATGCATACAACACTCATTCATGTATATCTGAAGAATATAGTTGTAGCTTTACTTTTAGATAAAGACTTAAACATTATCATATTGTTAGTGAAACATTCATCTTTCACTCTATAGCCATTTACATTATTGTCTTTTTATCATCTATTGCAGGGACTCTTTATTCCGACAACTATGTGCTCTCCATTGGCTATTGGAAGCTTCCAGCAATGATTCAAATCATTCTATGAATCACATCCATTCTTCTTGGAATATAGAGTAAGTAAATAGCCATAATTATTTCTGGCTAAGAAGATAGAAATATATTAATAAAGAATTCATTACTTATATCACCCTATATATTTCAGGGATATTGGTGGATCAAAGATATTCTTAAAGAAATTTCAGAAACAGAGATTAGATTACTTCAACACTTCTGGAATCATTGGAAACGTTGGTTAAAATCTTGTTCTCTCTTAAATTTTTATTGATTATTGCTTATTAGATTTATGTTGTTTATATTAGACAAACAAAATTGCCTAGATTTTTTTTTAAAAAAAAAAAGGATAATTGCTTTCAGTAAAACAAAATGAGAAAATTTTCAAATCTAAGAAACTCATTCTTTTACATCATAGATATGTCAAATAATTTGAAATATATATACATTTTAAAATTTTGTTGGTAAAAGTAATCTTGTGTGTGTGTGTGTGTGTGTGTGTGTGTGTGTGTGTGTGTGTGTGTGTGTGTGTGTGTGTGTGTGTGTGTGTGTGTGTGTGCACATGTGTATGTGCACACACGTGCACATGCATGTACATATATATATATGTAACCCAATATTTACCATATTTCTGTTGTGTGTATCTCTGTTTTAGAATAGGTCATTGCATCCCCGTATATTGTGAGAGGTGAATAAACAGGTTTGTGACAGGAAAGGCATGCAACCATAAAAACTGCCTCAGAAAAACCATTCTATCCATGCCTGCATGAAAAAGTGATGATAATGAATAATGGTCACATTGAGATAAAGAGCTAATTCTTGCATTCTAACTGGTTTATATATATTAATTAGATATCTTTAATTTCACCGAATATTATGAATGATGAACACATGAAAGGGTTTAAAGCAAGACGTATGTGTCAATAATAATAATTGTAAATGTCTTCTTTTTTTTTCTAGAATATATGTTACTTAAACTTAGGTGTGATGCACAAGGCATCAAGCTTCTTCCTGCATAGTCAATCTCTTACAGTTTTCCCACTTCTGCCCAACTAGACCCCATACATTTGAGGTTCTCTTTGAATGTCTGGTGCCAGATGTTCTTAGTCTAGTACTTCTCCCAATTTCTTTCTGGCTTCCATGTCATTGCAGTCTTTGCATGCAGGTACAAAATATGAGTAACCAGGTGAAACTGATGCAGTACTATGATGTTTTACAGCACATACTCTTTTATTTCTGTTGAAGTACATAGTGTGTGTGAAGGCACATAGTTTAATGGTGAAGGTGTTGAGTTTGTGAACATAATGTTGTAGATTTGACTCCAGGATTGGGTGATGAGTTGTATCCCAGAGCAAAGCACATTGTTCTCACATTGCTTCGGTTTATTCAACTGAAAATTAGTAACAGCCAAGTACTGGTGCCGCCTTCACTGTCCTTCAACTGATACATCTTTAATGTTCCATTCGGTTAAAGTGAGAGACTGAGAGGGTGTCTGTCTGTTCATAACTACACAGCCACCTAAAATAATTAGCAAAAGCATCATACAAACTCGCTTGCAAATAATGGTTAGACTTTTATATAGTGTAATTATTATTTTTAGAAGTAAAATACAAATTATGTCATATATTGAATTGATACAGAATAAGTTTAACATAAGGAAATTAAATATATATTGTTTGATTTTTTACCCAATATTTATGCTATATTAAGCATGAGTGTCATTATCTGTTTTCCTGTGAAATAATACATTAGCTACTCTTCTGTATGATTTTAGAACAAATGTATTTTAATTGAAACTTTTACATCATTTAAGTTTAGCTGGTAAACTTAGTCTGTTACCTTGTTTCACACCACCATCTGGTCCTATCTTTTGCAAGAGTTCACTCTATTGAAAATGCAAGCATTCAGGTCAATCTTTGGTTTAAGAATAACTTCCTCCATTCTTCCCATCAGTCTTGGAAGCCTTGAAAAAGTAAAGTGTTCTTAATGCTGCACTTCCCTTCCTGACAAAATGGTAAAGAAAAAAAATCCTAGTTTAAAACTTCTAAATATCTGATTACTTTTATCAATAGCCATTCAATCTAACCCAGTGTTTCTCAACTGGGGTCTGTATGGCCCTTGAAGTCCACATAAGATTTGGTTGTTAAAATTTATGTGCAATGAATAGATTATATTTCTACTGTACACAAAATATTTTAACGATTTTTTTGTACATAATTCCTAATTATATTTAATTATAAAAATATAATAGAATTTTTAAAGCATAGAATAGGTAGGAAGGTACATATAAGTAAAATAGGAATCAAAGGGGTCCATAAGTAAAAAATGGTTGAGAAACACTGATCTAACACCTCTCTTTTGCAACCAGTCAGATAATTTAAAGATCTTTCTCTTGAAGTATGTTATATACCAATATTTGTTGGAAACGTCTTCTCTTAAGACTCCATTTTGTTGCAGTTTTGTATTGTAAATGTTTATCTTAGTTCAATTGCCCTCAGTTGTCTTTGTTCACATGTTTTTAGTTCATTACAAATTACTATTTTGAATTTGTACATTCTCCTCACTCTTTTTCTTATTTATTCCAGAAAGGACTTTGGTTGGAGTTTTAAAATTAATTTTAAGGAGTTTTTGTTTAAATTTTCAATCACTTAGCTGTTGAACATGTAATGAGTTATCATCAAATATGGGTTTTTTAAAATTTTTGGTTTTCTTTTATTGGTTTGTTCTTGAGGAAAGAGCTGTACATATAGTTTCTGCAGACCCTCAAACACCAGTGAGACTGACACAGTGTTCATCTTGAATAGTTTATAGTGTGAAGTAATAGAAACCGCTGTCTAGTATGAGTAGAAAGAGTTTTGCATTTAAATTTTTAGTCATAAACTATAAACTTAATGTTCTGATGAGCATAATTCCTTTCATAATGACAATTTAACTTCTTTAAAACTTTACCATTGAGGTTGAAGAATAACACATTTAATGTAAATTGTTTTTATAGGCCTGTTATAAATTGGCATCTGGCCGGAAGCAATATGGCTACATGACACGTCACTCAAGTAGTCGGCGTAGTTCATATACTACAGGGTTAAGTGTAAGTACAACACCAATTCATCAATCTCAAGAAGTTGCTAGTCCATCTTATCGAACAGAATCTAGTCTTACTGAAGATTGTCTTGAAATGTTAAATGAAGATAATAGCTCGGTATCATGTAAGTCATTTAAAATTTTCATTTAATGCTTCTTTATTTTTGGTGTTTAAATATTTTATTATTTAAATATTTTAGATTGTTGAGGTAATTCTATTATGAAGTGTTTCTAAGTATTTTCAAGTAACTGAATCAAATCCATGGTAAGTGCCAAAGGTATACATACCAATGTAGCATTTATGATAAGCTGGTCACATAGTAACATGAAAGTATCCTGTTACTTTGTAATTTGGCTTTATTAGCACTATGAATGAGATAGAATTACTATTGAAATTCTATGAGGTCTATTGAAAAAAAAACGATGAAACTTTTGAAAGAGCCCTCACCTGACACAGCATGCTTGTGACTGCAGTGCTGTGTACAGGTGATCTTGACTTGTAGTTTAATTATAATTGAACATCATTCCAAGTTATTTAATCATTGATCCACACAGATCATAATGAACATTTTTTTTGTGCACTTGGCAATTTGCTACACATTTAACAATGAAGGAGTTAGAAATGCAATGTTTTGTGAAATTGTTTCAAAATGCATGAAACTCAGTCCTTAAGTCACTTTGTAATTTCTGTCAACTAAAAAAAAAAAAATTAAAATAAAAGAAAGAAGAGGCTTTTATGGAAATTTTTCTAATATTGCAACAGGCCTTTAGAGAGGATTGTTTGAGCCATCTGCAATATCATGAGTGATACCAACATCTCATATTACAATGAACTTCTACCAATGATGATCCCAAATTTGGCTGATTTTCCACTACAGCAGACAATGGTCACATTGTGAAGGTGCATGCTGTGACTTGTAAAATTTGTTGTTTGACTACCTGTAACGCTTCCAAAACAGTAGGAATCAGTAAAAGCCCACACCACATGATTTTAAAAAGAAAATCAAAGATGCATTGTGTTGCTGCAAAATTTATGCTATGACAGATGAATCATAGTCAACTAGGAGTTGTTTGATCATTTGAATGCTGCTAAAAACTTTCTGAAAAGTGTTTTAGCATTTGGTGAAACAAGGGTGAACAGTTAGGATATTGAAACACAAAAGCATTTTTTGCAGTGGCTTGAATCATTGCCTCTATGACCAAAACTTAGCATGTCAGTATTTATCAAATGCGACAGTGATGTTGATTGTCCTTTTTGATTAGAAGTATGTCATTTCTTATGTGTTCCATGATGTCAGATGATCAATAACAAGTTTTACTTGGATATTCTGAGGCATTTGAGAGAAGTAGTGCAAAGAAAGGCATGGGCAAACAAAATTTGGATGTTGCAACATGATAACACACCTGGTGACACTCCTAATCTGTAACTTTTTGGCAAAGCACAAGAAAGCTTTATCGTTCATCTTTCCTATTCTCCATATTTGGCCGCAGCAAACTTTCCTTGTTCCCTAAGTTGAATTCCACTCTGAAAGATGGTCATCAGACAAAAGAAGAGATTGAAGAAAATTCACTCCAAGAGCTGTGTATTACTCCTGGGAATATATTTCAGGACTCTTCAAAAATGGAAAGCAGTGTATTAACAATGAATGAAACTTTTTGTGAAAGAGACAAGTTTAATTAACTTGTAAGTGAGATAGTAAAATGTTTTACAAAAAGTTCAGTTTTGTTTCGGACAGACCTCATATGTTAATATTTAAGATAATAATATCATTTTGAAATACTCTGTCTTTGAAATCATTAAGTTTACTAAAAATATTAAGTAATTAAACACAATTAGTGCATTATGTATGACTGACATTTCAGGTTAGTTGCCTAAATCAATGAACTATTGGCTTTTCTGCAGAAATGCTGAAGTTAATGTTTTATAAAAAATACTCTGCTGTGTAAGTGATCAAACATACTAATTAAATATTATCACTAGAACAATATTTTTTTTAAAATTTTAGTTTCATTTTAAACTTGCAGCATGTGATTTTACTGTCATTATAAGACAGAATGACTATAGAAATTTCACCTGTTATATTGAAAATTTTGCATTGGTAGAATCAGTTGAGTGACAAACACAATATCTTACTATATTTGATTGCATACTTTTGTTTTGCTTTTACACTGGGGTCAACAAAATAAGTCCAGGTGAGACCTAGGGTTGATATACTTGACTGTATTCTCCCTTAAAACTTATGGTCTTGTGATAATGTAAGAAGCCAATTGTTATTATCATTGTTATTAAATTAAAGCCCAATAGATTAAGAACTCCCTTAATTTTTAATTTTTAATTTTATTAATTTTTGGAATATATACAACAAACTTTTCTGTCACTTTAATTTGTTTTTCTGTTACTTCTGCATCCTAATTCCTTTTTGTTTGATTATATTATAAGTATTATGTCAAAACTTTTTTATACACATTTCTCTATTCATTCACTATTTAATAATTGTCTGTAAATTTCATAAATGTTTAACATATTCTTTATTAGTTATTTTTTTCTCATCTGGACAGCTCTACTTCCTGAGTCCGAGTTAACAATTGGTAAGTTAAAGCCAATTACCATGATAAAGGCACATTTTGTAGTGTATCTGTTTATTATTATACGTAGTTAGTCTTACTGTAGTAATTGACATGACTCTTAGTGTGCAACCATAAAACACAGATGTATGGTGGTGGTGCAGTATTATTAATGTATCTCCATGTCATATTGGTTTTTGACTAACACTCATTTGATTCTTTTCTTTTAGGTAACTTAACTGGACAAGATAACATTGAAGACTGTGTAAAACTGAAGTCCACCACAGAAACTTTTTCATCAAATGAAAATTCAAGACTCAAGCTGTAAGAAATATTTTTTTTATAAATTATTCAAAACTGGGGTTATGGAAGGTGATTTATTACCATTATATCCTATCATCATCATCATTGGTTTAACATTCACTTTTCCTTTCTTGCATGGGTCAGACAGAATATATTGAAGCAGATTTTCTACTGCTGGATGCTCTTCTTGTCATGAGCCCTCACCTGTTACCACACAAAGTATTATTTCCCTATAGTCAATGATGGTAATTCTCATTTTCCACCATCATATGACGTCAAGACAAGGGCACAGATACATGCACACACACACACACATCAGATTCTGCCTACCATATCCACTCCCTTTGCCCAGGGCTATAGTAGAAGGCCAAGGTTCTGTGCAATGAGGCTGCACTCAAATGCAAATGATGAGGGAGCAAGTTTATCAACCACACACCCATGTATTCCACTTTATCAGGATATGTTTGACTTACAATTATGCTGTATATTGACATTTAATTACACTATTGCTAATTTTTCTATTTATCACTACATGATACTCCGCTTGGTTGCTTGATCTGCCAGAAATGGCAGTCTAATTTTTCTAAAATTACATCCTACCATCTTAAAAGATGTGGGGTACATTGATAATGTAATTCTAGATATAAGAAGGGAAGGAATGTTGTGGTTGGTTTGCTTTGATCTTATATGTACTCAGTTAGGGCTGACTTGAGGCTGAGCAACAACTTGAAGTGTGGGACCAAGTTCAACTTATTTTGCAGGCTCTGGCAAGGAATGTGATGATTAAAGAAGTCACTTTGTTCTCTATGAAGAATTAGTTTTTCAGAGTGAAAATCAGCAGCAGCTCAAGGCAAACTGACAAATGTTTTTTAAATTATGTTTTTGGAAAATTAGTTATTTTTTAAAATCATGTGTTGAGTTTGAAGATAAATGTATACCATAGTGTACAAAGCATGATCTTTTGTCTTTTACTTGTTTCAATCATTAGACTGAGGTCATGCTGGGGCACTGCCATGAAGAATTTTTAGTCGAATGAATCAACCCCAGTACTCATTTTTTTTTAAAGTCTGGTACTTATTCTATCAGTTGCTTTGGCTGAATCGCTGAGTTATGGGAACCTGAACACTTCAACATTGGTTGTCAAATGGTGATGGGGTACAAGCACAGCAGACCCCCCCACACACACACAACAGGCTTGTTTCAGTTTCTGTATACTAAATCCACTCACAAGGCTTTGGTTGGCCTGAGGTTATAGTAGAAAACACTTGCCCAAAGTGCCACATTGTGGGACTGAACCTAGAACCAGCTGGTTGGGAATCAAACATCTTACTATGCAGCCACACCTTTGAAAAGATGATTGGCACATTGATAGAAATGATGAAGAATCAGGATAAATACTTTTAACATATTTAGTCACAACCCTATGCTTTGAGTCAAAAAAATAGGATTATGATAAAACGAATTCCAGTAATATCCTAATAAAAATCACTCTGGTACATCTCCTTTTTTCTACTATTATTAAATAAAACTTTTGTAAAATTGTGTACTCATTAAGACAAGTTTAGTAAATAGAAGTCAAGATAAATTCATTAAGAAAACTTAGATTTTCTGGATGCAGGTGTTTAGAATGTATAAAATACTTTTGTTTTTGCTATCGAATTTATTTAGATATAATTTATAAATGTCCAATTAGCCCTAAATATCAGTTTCAAATTTGGCACAAGGCCAGCCAGTTTGGGGAGTGGGTAAGTCAATTACATCAACCCCAGTGCTCAACTGGTACTTATTTTATTGATCCCGGAAGGATGTAAAGATGAATGGAATGCTGCTAAGTATTTTGCCTGGCATGCTAATGAGTCTGCCAGCTCACTCCCTTATTAGCTCTAAATATTAATAACATATCAGTTGTTTGTAAAGCTTTTCAAATATACTGAAGAGCATCCAGCCATGGAAACCAAGCCCAAAACAAAACATACAAGCAAGATGTGATACTCTGACCTGTCTAGTAGGGCAGTAACACTAAATAAGTACTGATGTGAAATGTGACATCATGAATAACATATAAAATGATGATGATGATGATGGTGGTGGTGCTGGCATTGTTGGCAGTGGAAGCTGTAATGATAGTGAAGTGTTACAAAACTGATTCTTATAATTGTAAAATCATGACAAACCTCTTTCTTTGCAGCCTCGTTTAGTGCAAGCGTACTATCATCCATGTGAACACATTTCTCTCCCATGACATCACGATTCTCTCTCACACACTGTCTTGCAACACGAAATACCTCAAGTCTTTGGTCCTCACGGCACAGAACATTGGCAAATTTTTTCTTATCTGCTTCCCCTCTGGCTAAATAAACCTTGTCGCCTAGCTTCCCTTCTGGCAGTCTGATACAATTCCCTGCTACCACCGTTCTTCCAGTCCTTCCAAGGCTGTTTCTTTTGTCTAATAGCCCTGTCAACAACATTGTTCCGCCACCACGTTATTTTCGGTCGAGAGGGGACTTTGCACCCTCCACAGATCTGGTCAGTGGCCCTCAGCGGGTTGTCTTCTAAGAAACGTCCAGTTGTCTTCTATCTTTATATAGATATATAGATTCAGTTATTCATAAGTCTGAAAAAAAGCACACTCTAAAAATTTTGGGGAGCAGTAATATTTTATGTAGTCATTGCCTAAAAAATGCAGTTGACCCATGAACTAACAACACACACACCTTCTGTATGTGTATTGAATTTTGTTTATATTTATATATATAAATAAAATTGAATATGCATACACAAGGTGTGTATGTTGTTAGTTTGTGGTTCAACTGCATTTTTTTTAGGCATAAGAGAATATATTCTCAATGCACCTGATGTTAAGACACCTGAAAGTAAGTCACAGGCAAGTGAGACAACTCACATCAGGTCCCTTTTCTGAATGACAGACATCAATGTTTCATCATTGTTGTGACTTTACAATGCCACATACTGAACAAGGTTTGAAAACCATTTAGCATATACCTAAAAAAACACACCCAACCCATGAACTAACAAAACACACATCTTGTGTATGTGTATTTGGTTTTGTTTATATAACTTGAGCTGCTTCTAATTCATATTTGAATTTTTTCCATGGCTTGAAATGTTGGGATATGCTAGCAGATGGTTTTCAAACCATTTAGCATATAGTCATATAGTCTTCATTCCCATCAACTCTATGCGAATCCCACATATTTGACCTAATCTTTCTTGACTTTTTTATTTCTTCAAATTTTTGTTTTTTTATCGTGTACTTCTGGCTTCGCTGTTCATTTCAGTTTATCTCTGCTGTAAGTTAACTTAGAAATTCCAAGCAACACTGTACCTCTCATTTAATTAAAGTAATCTTGGCCTGATGATAGCACTTGCTCAGGA
Organism: Octopus bimaculoides; assembly: GCF_001194135.2. NCBI lineage: Eukaryota > Metazoa > Mollusca > Cephalopoda > Octopoda > Octopodidae > Octopus > Octopus bimaculoides. The sequence goes on along the minus strand of NC_068983.1, from coordinate 119,472,985 downwards.
ACTATAAAATCAGATGATCAGCTTGCTAAGAAACATATATAGTCTGCATTTTACTCATTTCACTCTCTCAAATCAGAGAGAGAGGAGGAGGAGGAGGACAGAGAGAGAGAGAGAGAGAGAGAGAGAGATACACACACACACGCACAAAATCATCATCATTGTTTGAACATTGACTTTTCTATGTTGCTCACATGGGTTGCATGGGATTGCAAACATGGAAAAGTGGGCTTTAAAAGAATGACCATACATGCGTGCGCATGCATCATACATACATACATACATACCAGTTATCATTATCCATTATTCTATTTCAGTTTGGATGAAATGGAAAGGAAGAAATCGAGATTGGTAATAACTTTTATTCTCATTACTGTGTATGATCTAAGTTAATTGAAATTAACTATTTTCTATGTAACCGATTTGAGATTTTCTTACTAAGTGAGCTGTTCCTTTTTACTGTTACTAATTTTTACCCTTGTACCATGTTCTCATTCTTTTATACCCCAACTATTTGAATTTTAGGAAATGTTTGTATATAATAAACTAATTTACAGTATAAACTATATTTACAATGTTAAAGTATGCTTTAGTAATAGTCTTACTGTATCTTTGTAAATAATAACTAATCTCTAAATCATTGTTCTGTAAATAGTAAAGTTACTGTTCTGTAAATTCATAAGTAATAAATATTTAATACATTGTTTGTAACTTTCTGGTATACTTATGACATACCTTTTCTAAAAAAGTTATCTCAAAAATGTAAAATACCAGGGCATGCTATGAACAAAATTCTTTGATTTTAGATTTTTCTTTGCAAATTGTAAACATGTAAATGGTTACTTTATACTACTCATAAAAGAAGTTTCCTTTATCTCCAAAAACAGATTCCTAGTAAAATGAAAGATTGCAAAAAATTTTAGTCTTTCTCTTTAATGGGGCTGTTTACAGAATACCTCTTACCACAGCCTTTACTGACCCTGTTTACTAACAAACTTCTGTTTTAATTTTCTTGACTTTAAAATTTTGCAAATCATTCTCCTAGTAAATACTTACAGTAAACAATAAACAATGCTTTCTCAGTCATAGAATTAGTTCATTTCCATTTTGATGTACCCTCTCCTTGCTCAAGACATTTATCTTAAAATTTAGAAGTACTCTACTATGTGTTCCATTTCCCAAAAGAAAAGAGTGATATTTCTCATTCTTCTCAAATTGATAATATTTCTGGGATCTGTAAGAGTATGGAGTGTGAAAGATTTACTGAAACATCTTTGAGTGAATCTTCCACTTGCCAACTATCTTTTAAAGCAAGGTCTGTAAATTTTTAAAGCAGTGATTACTTTGATATGATTGGAATTGTCACCAAGCCCATAAAACTTTGGTACTTAAGTTATTACACTTAACACTAATTAGAAAAGTCTTTGATGGACTGTAGCATTTGATACTTTTATGAAATATCTCTCAAACTGATTGTTTGGTAAATTCCTCAGCAACCATTCCAATTAATGCTACTGGTACATGTTTATTCTACCATTTCAGTTGTAGTGTCAAGGTTCTGTTATGTGTTCAGATTTTACAACAGCATGGTTCAAATTTACTAAGACTAGAGCTAACACATTATTTAGCATGCAGTCCTTAGTGTTCTTGTCAACTATTATAAAAGTAGAAGCATTCAAAGGAGAAGAGGCTAAAATCAATAGAAGGGGCAATAAAAATGGTAGAAAATTGATAGCTTTACAATCAGAATGTATAACATGAACTAAAAAGGATGGGAATAACTTTTAGACTTGTTACATCAGTGACACAGACTTGAATTCTAATTGGACCATTTCATTTCACTTACTCCTCATACTAGTTGTTCTTGGCCACAGTCATCAGTAGTTTGGAGAAGGCTGGGCTTTACCATGATTTTTGCTTACACCACTTAAAGGTTACAGGACAGTTTTATTTAGTCAAGAATGAGAGGGAATTAATTATAAAGTTCTGTTATTTGGAGATAATTGTTAGCTGAACAAAGGTTATGAAATTCCAGACAATTTGAAAACAGATATACACAAAAAATAAGAATAATCTGGTAATTTTGGAGAAGCTTAATTTATGCTATGCTGGATTGTTTACAAAATCTAGTGATAGTGATTAGAATGACAACTATACTGTTGTTTTTGTTTTATGAATAAAACAGTTTCAGTACCATTTTAATAATTTTCTTATTCATTTTCAAGCTTTTATTGGTTTTATATTTGTTTTTACTGCTTCAAATTACAGAATTCAAAATTAGATGAATCTTCTCCAAAAGTAAACTTTGTTGCAAGGCATCAGATCCGTCCCAAAAGGTAAAAAATATAGAACGTTTGTTATATGGGTGAATATTAAAGCAACACTTAAATTCAAAATCCTATTGGATAATCTTTCTCCTATAGAAGTAGTTTAAATTATTACAATGTATGTCTGAGCTGTTGATATTGTATGGTAAAACCACATTGGTTATTTTCATCACAGTAGATCACCGTCTTTTGTTTCAAACAACTAATGAAGTAGTTAATCCTGAAATATATGAATATTATTGTATTGCACATTATTTTTTTATATTTCATGTCTCTGTAATTTGTTTTTCTAAAATATAGATTTACATTCTGAAACTTTTCATCCATATTTCCTTTTAATCTTAATCTTTATGTATTCAATCTGTACACAAATATACGAAGTCTGTATGTGCTTAATACAATCTGTACACATCTATTTATATATAACTATAAAAGAGAATTTGTGTGTGTGTTCCTTAAGCATTTCAAAACTGAGCTGCCAATTTTGATATAAGAGGTATCAAAAGATTCAGTAAGCTTTTGGCTACTAACTAAACTATATTTTCATTCACATATTTGCATTACAAAAATTTAACATTAACGTTTTTCTTTTAGTCACCTATTGTAAATGACATTTTGTATTACCATCACAATGATGATGGCGTCGCATTTTCTATATGAGTGTGTTCACACTTCGTTGCCTACCTTAGGCCGATGACTGACAAGTATATGTGTGTGACAGTGTATGTGTCTGTCAGTATACATACATTTTTGTGACGACTGAAACACACACACATCTAAAGACAGACACACACAGGAACAGAGATAAGCTTCAGGTGTGCATTAATGTATGTGTGTGTGGGTGTGTCTCTTAGTTTATGTATGTAACCCCCGCCTCCAGCAGTGAAATGCGCCGATATTGAAAGTTTACTTGCGGTCTGGACTTCAAACAAACAACAACGTTAACTTTCAAGTACTACCAACATGAAGATTTGGCTGATTTAACACCACTCACAATACTCGCAAATATATCTGAAAAAAAAAATTATTCTGCTTATTATAACAAATTTGGAAACTTGGCGAAGGAGAAAGCCTCAACGGCTCTTCCAATATAATTACAGAAATGTTATTCCGCTCCTTCTAACCAGTTTCAAGATAATGTTTTTTTAACAGTCTTTATATTCTTCATCACTGTGAGTATCACCATCGCACAACCTTTTTACTGTTTTACTCAGTATTTATTCTACAGCCTATAATTTTGTACAGTTCAAAAACAGCATCTTCCTTTTTATACACTTGGTTCAGCGTTCATTTCAAAATGTAAAATAAATTATTTTTGCATTAAAAGACATCCATTTTTCTATATGTTATGAGGAAATACAGTCTCTCTCTCTCTCTCTCTCTCTCTCT
>NC_068983.1:119467861-119469180 GCF_001194135.2 Octopus bimaculoides | reverse complement strand
CCTATTTATGTATGTGTATATGAAAGATAATTTGTGTGTGTGTGTGTGTGAGAGAGAGAGCGACCAAGTGAGTGCCACTTGCACATACATGCAAAAAATTTCATACATCACAACACACACCTTTACTCACTCTCTCTTTCTCTCTCTCACACACACACTCCTGTCCATTTCATATACGTATACATCTTTTTTACTTTCTCTTTTCAGATGTCACCTTTTCACTTTATTCTCTCTTTCAATTTCTGCTCTCTTCAAAGCATACAGAAATTTAAATAATTTTATGGAAATTAACAAACAATCATATGATCCCATATATGTCGAGTTGACAACTTTGCTTCTTCAAATGAAAGAATGCCATAAAATAACTTCCTTTGACACACACACATACATACACACACTCTAGGTAAAACTTCTGTGTGAATTATGTTAATTCTTGCTGTGTGCATGTGCAAATTTACAACTCAAACCCAATTGAAATGACCTTTTTCTATTTTGTAATTTGTATTTGTGATGAGTGTATTTAATAACCTGATATAAACTTAAAAGAAAGTTTTCCCAGAAATCCTGTCCTTTACCTCTTCTTTCTAGCATATCCGAGGTGACATTTCCGTCTCCACCACTTATTTTTTTCCTAAATTTCTTCCAATTCCTATGTTTGCGGTACAGGAGATTAAGATTTCACCCTCAAAACATGCTCTCAATATTTTAATTTTCTCCCTCTCCACACCAAATTAATTTTTTACTTTTTAAAAATTTTTATTCTTGGTAATCCATGGAGAAAAAACAGAGAGTACGAATCTTTAAAAGTTTTATCCATTAACTCACCACTTTCAAAAAGCTGCACACTCCCAATGTTTCACGTTTAGCTTTTTGGAAAGCAGGGAAGTTTCTTCAGAAATAATGTTGTTTACCTGTTGTTTCTAGCATGTCGGGTTTTCAGATGGTGATTTGGTATTTTTTAAGTCTACTACTTCAGTAGAATTCTATGCATGCGGAAAACATTTGACAAAAGCGAAAGATGGGGAGATTTTAGCTTTTTGAAAGCTGGGTGATGGGTGGGCAAGGTGGGGGAAGGGAGCATTGAGTGTTTCTTTAAGAAAAATTAAACTATATATATATATATATCATCATCATCATCATCATCATCATCATCGTTTAATGTCCGCTTTCCATGCTAGCATGGGTTGGACGATTTGACTGAGGACTGGTGAAACCGGATGGCAACACCAGGCTCCAATCTAATTTGGCAGAGTTTCTACAGCTGGATGCCCTTCCTAACGCCAACCACTCAGAGAGTGTAGTGGGTGCTTTTACGTGTC
>NC_068983.1:119454561-119466194 GCF_001194135.2 Octopus bimaculoides | reverse complement strand
ATTGATTTGCTCCCTAATTAGTTGGGCTATGACCCTCACTGTAACTTTCATAACCTGATCTAACAGCTTGATGCCTCTGTAATTATTTGTATCTAAAGCGTCACCTTTACCTTTGTAGCAGTTGACTATGATGCTGCTACACCAGTCATTGGGTATGACTCCTTCGTGTATCACCTGGTTCGTAATACGGGTGACTAGGCTATAGTCACTGCCAGATATTTTGAGCATCTCTGCAGTGATTCCTGATGGGCCGGGGGCTTTCCTGGTCTTCATATATATACATATATATATATATATTTCCCAGATTCATAATCTCTGTATTTTTCTATTTAGTGTTTCTGACCTATGAAAGAACTTAAGTATTTTTCAAACACTTAGGAGTTAAAAAATATTAGTTGTCCAGACCTACATTTCTAAAAGCCATTAGTATAGCTGTTTCTTTCTGAAACATCTGCCAGGAAAATAAAGTTGTTGTATCTTTTCTATTATGAGTATTGTCTATAACAATTCAATCACTCCAGTCTGTCACAGTTGCTTTAATACTGCCTACTCCTCTTCATTTTTCTACTTGCAGTTCATCTGAAGTTAAATCCAGGCATCACCAAGAAAATCTCATCCAGTTATTGCGTCAAAAATTTGAAGATGTAAAAGAAGACAAAGCCTTTTCTTTGCATGATACTTTAGAGAAAATAGAGAAGTAATTAAAGCCTATTTATTGTAGATATGTTACTCAATTCAACATGTTTTCTCAAAAGATATTTATGTAAAAGAATTGCTTGAATTTCCTTCATTATTGCAGAGAAAATTTGCTAGTCTGTCAGAGCAAGTATCAAGCAATATCAGGGGACCATTTCAGTTATCGCCATGTCCTTAATGAAATGCGTAAAAAAACAGTATCTCAGTTCAACAAATTTGATGAAAAGATTGTTCCAGATAATAATTGGTGAGTTGAGATTTCTAATATTATAAATTTATATTTTTTACCTTCATAGCTATTGGAAAAGAGTAACCTATTGTAAAGCTAATGTACATAGATGGCATTCAAATTCGTGAGGCATTCCATATTTTCTGTCCAGCCCATACTAGCATGGGAAGTGGACATAAAAGGAGGAGGAGGAGGGAGAAGTGATGAAGGATGATGGTGGCAGTGGCTGCAGTAATATGATGATTATGATGTGAAAAGTCATAAATTAAAACATATGGGTTAATGTGATGTTTAATTAAAGATTTAAGGAATTCGTCGAATGATAGTTGTGAGTTGCAAATTAACATAATTATTACTGAAAAAAGTGATAGACTTGATGAAGTTCTGAACCTCTGTTTCCTTTGTTGCAGGCACTCTTCTTAGATAAGATATTTAGCTTGTTTAAGCCTCCATGCCTATTATAAATGAAAGTGCTGTATTTCACAGCTGCAAGGAACACAGGTTTATAAAAAACCTCAGTTTTAATAGTCTTTTCTTGAACTACTACTTACAAGTTGTCCAAACCCTGGCTTTCATCATTATCAACATCATAATTTTTACATTTGCTTTCCATATTGGCATGGGTTGAACCATAGTTGCCATGGTCCAAGCCAGCTCCTGTTGAGAGTTACTGCCATGTAAGATGGTTCAAAGGATCCTGTCTTGCTGGTACTTTTCATTTTTGGCTTGATCCCTAAAACTGGACACTCTTCTTATCACCAACTCCTTTACAAAGTGTACTGGATTCATTTTATCATGGCACAAACACTAAAGAGGTTATCATTCCTCAGTAAGATCATGTTGTCCCTGCTTGTTTGCCAACTATTTTACTGTGTGCACTGAGTACATTTTATCATGTTGCCACCACTGGTGAGGTTTCCTTATATCTCCTAAGACTAGAGATTCCCCACTGCTCTCTGATGTGTTCATTCACTCAAGGTGACAAGTCTGTGAAGATGAATAGAAGAGAGATAGAGTGACTTGAAAGATAGGGAGTGAGTGATAAGGAGATAACTGATGGAGAGAAGAGTGGATATCAAAGACTGAGAAGGCAGCAGATGTGGACTCTGATAAGGATACATTATTAGGCAAGTGCACATAATGTGTACTCTAAATGTTAACTCTTTCTTGGGGTTGGCTTTGCCTTTTAACTTCACTTCCTCTACCTATCAATAAAATAAGTACCACTGGGGTTGATTAAATTTACTACACCATTCCCCCAAGAAGCTTGTACTCTTGTACAAATGTAATTGATTATTAAGGTGGTGAGCTGGCAGAGTTGTTAGCATGCTCAGGCAAAGTGTTTAGCAGCATTTCGTCTGTCTCTACATTACATTCTGAGTTCAAATTCTGCTAGGGTTAACTTTGCCTTTCATCCTTTTGGGGTCGATGAAATAAGTACCAGTCAAGTACTGGGGTTGATGTAATCGACTATCCCCCTCCTCTGAATTTCAGGTCTTGTGCCTATAGTAGAAAGGATTATTATTATTATTAAGTCAGCAAGCTGACAGAATCATTAGTGTATCAAGCAAAATGCTCAGCTGCATTTCTTTTGGCTATCCACATTCTAAGTTCTAACCTTTTCACCAATGTTATCTTTGCCTTTCATCCTTTTTGGGGGTCAATAAAATATATTATCAGCCAAGTACTGGAGTTTAAGTAATCAAGTAGCTCACAAAAAAGAAAAGAAAAAAAATTGCTGGCTTGTGCCAAAATTTAAAAACGTTATTGTTATTGCCATCAGGTTTGTAGAACTTCAGGAGAAAATTCCGTCAACCTTAAAATCTCTATGGTATTATAAAGCAATACTTCATAAGCTTTCCAAATTCAGTTTTGTAAGTATCGTATATTTTCTTATTCTTTTCTAACTTCATTGGGTTGTAAATACCACTGCAAGTTAAAATAAATATTTAATAGACATATATATATATATTAGACATACAGATTTATTGATTATATAGTTATAAGTTTGTATCAGTGATATTTTCTCCAGAAATGGAAGGCATACATTAAGTACATAAATAAATGCAAATAACAAACTTGATAATAATGTAACTCTTTCAATTATATGGGTTTGAGTTTTTCTTATGAAATATATAAATGACTCCATATGCATATTTATTAATAGCCTGCCATGTATTATTGATATCAATGAAATATTAAAGTGTTAATTATATATTTTCTTTTTTTGTTATTGATATCAATGAAATAGTAAAGTGTTAATTATATATTTTCTCTTTTTGTTATTGTTCATCTTGCTATATTGTCTCTCAATTATTTAATCTACTTTTTGCAATGTCATCAGATGACAATTACCTCTTGTAAACCCGAATTGCCTCAGTTTCTAAAAATAACAACAGGTTTTATAACTGCTTTAAGGTTAACCCGTAATGAGAGGGAGGTGTATCCAACTTAAAAAAAATAACTGATTCCATTAAAATATGTAAACCTTTTAATTTGTTAAAACCCTGTCATCTCTGTTAGGTCAAAAAAATGGATGCTAACTAAAAAAAAAAAAACATTCTGATAAAAAGAATATATAATTTTGAAATCTTATCCCTGTGTTGCCTTCAAGAAAGAGCTTTGATTAATTCATATAACTTTCAAGCTAAAAAAAGAATTCAATGTACTTTTTCATTTTCAAAAAATACTTTTAAATTACAATCTAATATGTATATTCAATTGTGTAATGTCACATTCAGGTGAAATTTGGTGAGAAGTTAAGTGCTTATAAGTTCCTGAAAGTCCTCTCAACATTGGAACCTTGGGATATATGCAGTCCTGACATCAGTGCTGCTATAGAATTTTGCCGAGCAAAAATTACTGATATTACAATTGAAGAATATGAGATTTGGTTCAGACAACAATTTCCAGCTATTTACCGACCAGAGACAGCTCCTGCCTCCACTAGGAAATCCAACTCTCATAATGCCTTTAGCAGGACTTTGACCTTAAAGACGTAATATACTGTGCCATTGTTTTGTTGTTCCATGTAAGAGTTATTTCATTGGTTGTAATAGATATTTAACAAATCTGTAATAATTAATTTGATGAGGAAACGAGGAGGAAATCTCTTGTGTTAATTCTGTGATTTATCTCTTAGATGTTTGTTGTTGGATGCAAGTCAAAATGATATATTTAGTAAAATACATGTAAATCATATATCAGTAAATAATGTAATTTTTTTTTATAATTCAATTAATTTATTTCAACCATGAATCAAAAAAAATGAATAAATAAATTTATGTAAATTTCATAACCTAAAATGGTTTACTTGCAGTGATAATTTAATTACAACTATAATTTTATTCACTAATAAAATCAGTTACTGCTAATCACTGAAAGAAATTATCAATTCATTTCATATCTTTTTCTCACAACATAATTATTTTTGATGCTTTATTACTTAAATATCCTTTAACTTTTACTTGTTTTTAGTCATTAGACTGTGGCCATACTGGGGTACCTCTCTGAAGAATTATTTTCTTAAACTTGGTACTGATTCTAGCAGTCTCTTTTGCTGAACCACTAAGTTATGGGGATGTAAACACATCAACACTGGTTGTCAAGCAGTGGTGAGGACAAACAGGCACAAAGACTCTTACACACACACACTAGGGGCTTCTACCAAATCTACTAATAAGTCTTTGGTTGGCCTGAGGCTATAATAGAAGACACTTGCACATGGTCCCACTGCATGGCACCTTGGGCACTAATTTATTTTTTATGAGGTAATTTCCACAAGTGCACTTATATACTAATTTTTACAACTCCTGTACATTTACTTAGTGAATCACTCATCAGTACTTTAGTAATTACAGTGATGTATGTGCTTCACTGAGTAGGTGTAATTAGCATTTCTGGTTTTGGTACAAGGCTAACAGTTTTTAGGGAAGGGGATTAGTCAGTTGAGTGAACCCTAGGATTGGACAGGCACATTTTTTATTTGACTGTGGAGTGATGAAAAAGGTCAGGTTGAGGTTGGCAAGATTTGGAATAAATACTGCAAAGTACTTTTTCTAATGTTCTAATGATCTGCCAATACACTTCTCTGGAGTCTTTTATAATACCAGAACATGCTGTTAGATCTTATTACACATCCAAACGTGGCACTCATAGAATCATTTAAGGATTTAGAAAAAAAAAAAAAATGTTTAGCACTATCTGTTCTAGATCTTTATATTCTGAGTTCAAATCTCACCAAGGTCAACTTTATCTTTTATATCTCCAGGGCTGATAAAGTAGAGTACCAATGTGATACTGGTGTCAATGTAATCAACTAACTCACTTCCCTCGAAATTTCTGGCCTTGTACCTAGATTAGGAACTGAATTGTAGGTACCATATGCTCCTTTGCAGGCTGCCTTTCGGAGCCACTGTAGTGTTGAACCAAACTGGGGTTAACATTTTACCAGAAGCTGTGCTGGGTCCCTGTATGTCCTAGGGTTCAGTTTCCTGTTATTCAAAGCAGCTATATTTTGCATCAAGTTTGGTGTGGTTGAGTAAGATAATTTCATATTGTGTCTGTTGAATATTTTATGGTATTCAAGGGCTCTGAAGAAGATGCCACGTATATCTCTAGCAATATTCCACACAAAGGTGAGGTAAACCAAACTGTTCTCCTTTTATGTAGCCTATTCTTATACTTTCTATGTGGAAGATCTAAATTCATCTCTTTATTGGATTTAATGGTGTTGGATGTGATCCTTCATCTAAGACAGGGTACTAAAAGGGGTTGTATGAGATCTATTTTGTTCACAACTTCAATTGCAGAATGTAAACATTGTAACCCATTGCCATGGTGATCTATCTTATCGCTATCTGATGTAAGACCAAATCTAGTACATTCTGATTTAAGTGGCTTCTGGAGGTGGTGGGTAGAACAAGTGCATGCACCCTGTTGGAAGATGAGAGATCTTCTCTACATACCCAGTGTGTCATTATAGTATTGGGCATTCTGCATTAGGATATTACTGCCAATAGTCTAGATATTCTTGTGGATACACTATTTACTATGGATTTGATGATGGCTCTTGGTTGATTAAACTTTCTATTCATGTACTGTGTTTGTGGTAAGACTACAAACCCATAGTGAGGTCAGCGTTACATCTGTGTCATTATAATGTCCCTATCCATAGTAACAGATAGTCCATTACTACTGAAAATATTCCTGATTCTTTCAGTTGTGTGTTCTAGGTCAACTTTGCTAAACCTACAGAATAGGAGTAGGGCATCAACTCTTTCAGTCCACCTCCTATATCAGTGAAGACACACTTAATATTATGCAATATGTACAGATCTACCACATCAATAACTTGGGCCCTCAGTCACTTGTGCCCGTAGTTTTGAAGTTTTCTAACCTGTTTTTACAAGCCCACAATTTGTCAATCTAAATTGACTGTTTTCCTAGCTGCTAAAATTATATCAACATCCTTCCTAGATAAAGAGTTCTTCATGATGAAGATTAAAGCCTTATTAAAAAGTACAGGATTAATAGGATTCAATATCTATCTGCATAAATTTTGTTTGTATTTTGATAGGTTAATTTTTAAATCAGTCAACAGTATCTGTTTATCCAACTAAAGATCTAATTTCACAAGGTTTCTCCATGTGGGGAATATCCTATCTGTAATGCTTTTGTTGTGGAGGCGTAATGGCCCCGTGGTTAGGGCAGTGGACTCGCGGTTTCGATTCCCAGACTGGGCATTGTGTGTTTATTGAGCGAAAACACTTAAAGCTCCACAAGGCTCTGGTAGGGGGTGGTGGCGACCCCTGTTGTACTCTTTCACCCCAACTTTCTCTCACTCTTTCTTCCTGTTCTTGAGTAACGCTGCGATGGACTGGTGTCCCATCCAGCTGGGGGAACACAGAAACCGGGCCCATAAGCCTGGCTAGGCTTTAAAAGGGCGCATAATAATAAAAAAATAATGATTTTGTTAATGTGACCTATGTCAGATTTGGATGGACTAATCAACCTAGTAAAAGAGTTAAAGGAGGAATTCAGTTTATGGTCCTTCAAGGTAATCTGAGGTTGTTTAGGTAGACAGAGTTTTGAATACCAGGTCCTCAACAGTTCTGAGTCCTTCCAAGATGGAAAATGGCATAGTTTTATATCCCTTATTAAGCTTCTTACATATAATATTCTTGTAGTGATCAATATTAAAATTATACAGGTTGCCTGTCTTGTTGAACTGCACTTGTATTCTGCCACATTTCCTTAGCTCATCGATAAGGTTTCTGAGTTTTCTTAGGTATTTCTGTGAATCATGTTCTTCCAAAACATTATCATACCAGGTGCTCTTCCTGTTGCCAACACTCATCTGTTTCTAAGCAAAGTAATATTTCCCCATGGCCAGATGTTTTACAAAGTAGATTGGAAATGAATGCCTCTGCCTGTGAGATGGTGAGGGACCTGTGGAAGGGGTAAACCCAGAAGATGTGAGACAAAGTAGCGAGAAAGGATCTTCAGATGTTGAGCTTCACTGAGGAAATGACAAGGGACTGGGGGTTGTGGCAATTTGGTGTACTTGAGAAGACATGTCAAGCTAAGTAAAATCAGTCATCCATACATATAGGCATGTCCTTTGCAGGTGCTGGTGCCATGTAAAATGCACTCATGCCATTGCTGCATGAATGTACCCATACTGGTGGCATATAAAAAGTACCCAGCTAACTCTGTAAAGTGGTTGGTGTTAGGAAGGGTCCAGCCACAGAAATCATGCCAAAACAGACAACTGGAGTCAGAACAGCTCCCTGGCTGCCAAGCTCCTGTCAAACTGTCCAATCTATGCCAGCATGGAAAATGGGACATTAAACGATGACGATGATGATGATACAATGTTAACACTGGAGACATTTATACATGCGCGCACACACATAGATATGTATATACATGATGAGTTCATTTCAGTTTCATTCTCCCAAATCCACTCAAGGCTTTGATCAGTGTGAGGCTACAATAGAAGACAATTGTCCAACGTGATACGCAGCCATGCTTGCACCTTGTTTTGTTAAAAATCTTCATTTCCAAACCCAAGTCCTTACTAATCACTCCCTGCTGCTTTCTCTATTGTCTAAACATTGAATTATGCATTACTATAAACAACAAGAGATATAACCTGAACATCAAGTAAAGAAAAAACAAAAAAAAATCTAAGTTCAAAGTTATTTATTAAAATATTAATAAGCTTTGACATTCTTTTCTAAGAATTTGCCTATATACATGCTTTAAATTACAATGTTTTTAGAAATTGATTAAACTCAGCTGTAGAAGATTTAGCAATAGTTGTGCAAAATTCTTTATCAGTCTGAGTAACCAAAGCTTTTAATGATACATAGTTCTCTTTGCATGGGTCATACTGGTTTCGTTTAAGGTATTTCAAAAATTGATGCCGTTCCTTAATTTTGAAAAGGCGTGTTCGGAATATTTGTGGCCATTGAACTAATTGTACATGATTCAAGCCCATTTCATGATGAAGGTATTCAAATTTATTAGTGAGAAGATATTTATCTGAAAAACAACAGAACAGAAACAATAACAAAATGTGGTTAAAGAGGAAAAGATGACAAACTGTATTACTTAAAACTTTCACATAATCTATTTTAAAAAGTTTCATTAAAAGATAAAATAAAAATTACATCAATCTTTCTACTATAATACTGTAAACACTTTTATAAAAGTTCTTGCTCAAAACGTTTTACAGCTCACCAAAATATATCTAAATATCATTATAGGCACAAAATTTGATGTTATGTACAATAAAAAAAAATGAAGTTAATATAATTTAATAATTATATGTAGAGCTATGAAGTGGGACAACTGGTGAAGTGTGATCTTCAGATGTTGAGTATCATGGAGGCGATGACAAGTGATTGAGATCTTTGGTGATTCACTGTGCTTGAGAAGACGTGTCAAGCTAAGTGAAATCATAATCATGGCCAGTGCTAGTCACACATAAAAGGCACTTGTGCTGGTGACATGTAAAAGGCACCCAGTACACTCTGTGGAATGGCTGGCATTAGAAATGTTATCCAGCAGTAGAAACCAAGCCAAAACAGACAGTGGAACTTGTTGCAGTCCTCCAGCTTACCAGCCCCAGTCAAACAGTCTAACCCAAGTTAGCATGGAAAACAGATACTAGATAATGATGATAATATTGGACAATATATATTTTTAGTTGATATTTCAAGAGGACGAATTTAATTGTAGAAAAATATATTTAATTATTAACACTACACAAATTAAGAGGAATGACCACCAAAAGTGGACTCCTATATGCTAGAAATAGATGCCAAATCACTTAACCACGAAATATTTTCTCAAGAAAAAAAAATTCTCAGCAAGACATCAGACTGTAAAAGGGCAAGACAAATGAAAATATACGAAATAAAAAACGATTACCTATGTACCAATGGTTTCACCTGTTAATATTTACACAAGCAAATATCTGCAGGATCATCAGCGTAGTCTGTCGATTTATAAAATATAATTTCCAGAACTAAACACAGAACGTTCACCCGAAAGGAAGCATGCATAAAATTTTGCAAATTACATTCGGCGTATTTTTCAAATGTCTTCAATCTGAGAACATATTCTTCGTGGTTAGGTGATTTGGCATCTATTTCTAGCATATAGGAGTCCACTTTTGGTGGTCATTCCTCTTAATCTTGTATGTAATATAATTTTAATCTTCGGATTTTTTAAAAATATGCTAGACCACTGGTTTTAATTGATTAATATCAATTTCTACCCTTATTATTTAATTATAAATACTACACTACAGAAGAAACTTAACTGAATAAAAATATCATTAAAAATATCAGCTGAATTAATGACAAAGGTTAAGACTCATCTCTAAAATACTATCTTCATGTTACTAAAAATACTATAACAACACCATTCTAGAACAATATTTTTTTGCTCAGATTAGAATATCCCCAGATAATAGTATCAGTAATCTCAGTAGCTCAAAGACAATACTCATATGTACACCTCCAGAGGTGTGTGGGTTATTACTGTTGTAATCAAGTTCACTTTATCTCTCTTAGGCACTTATCAGGCCCAAATATTCTACCTGTTTTATGTGCAAACTGGCCACATCTGGCTTCTCACACCTACCCTACAATGTCATTCTAAAATTAAACAACCACATCGAAATCTTGAAGCTACAAGATAATGCAGGATTAATTCAAAGCAATGTAAATAAATACGTATTACAGTTGACAAAAGAAATCTGAATGTGAAAGAGTTAATCTAGACGAGAGGAAACACAGCATGCCCAAATTTCCATAGTACACTATATGATAAATTGCTCCACATCTATGTTTCCAGAGAGATCATGAACCAGTCAGTAGCATGGGATATCTGAAATATTTTATGTATCATATCAAGTTCTTTGACCGACTACCTACATGATATAAATTTGTTTAATCAAACAATAACCCAGTATTTGAAAGAAAAAAAAAAAACCATTTGTGCTTACTGGAAAAGTAAACTTTTGGAACTAACAAAAATATTTTTTGTAGATCTGAATTTGTGAAACCAAGAAATTCTTTCATTTCAAAATGGATTGCCTGAAAAATAAAATATGACATGAAGTTAAAATTTATGGCAAGTAAAGATAATAAATTGCATAACTATACAGGACTTAATATGAGTATATAATTTCTTAATTAGGTATGAGTTTTGGGCAAATGAAGAGGCCGGGAGTGACATAGAAACTCCTGAATTAAAAGTAAAATATTTAGTACTATTGTACTGTATAGAGAACAATGTTTTTATCAAGCATAAGGACAATTTTGTTATGACAGATGTCCCCAGAAAAGACACAAAGACCATAACTTCTTGTTTCCTATAGCTTTTAAGCCTTCAAGCCTATAGAAAAGAAACACTAATACAACTTCACATGAACACTAGCTTTAAAGCTCTTCTTACAAGAAATTGAATTTTAAAATTAATCTATTTTGTAACTAAAAATAATATCCAATACTTACTTTAATTGCTTTGATGTCATATGTGATAAGTTTTGGTAGTCGGCATATTACTTCTCGGATTTGATTACCTGTCAGAGAAGAAATGGATTAACAAAAGGAACCATTGACTAGAAAAACAACAGTTTCAGAAAAAGATACCAGACCTATATTTCATTCTAGAAGTAAGACATTACACAGAATGTCTAATTTGAATTCAAAGGCCAGTCAGGTGGTACTGGCAACGACCACACTCAAAATGGTGTATTTTACGTGCCACCTGCACAGGAGCCAGTCCAGCGGCACTGGCAACGATCTCGCTCGAATGTCTTACACGTGCCAGGAAGGTGACGCTGGGCACAGGTGCCATCACGATTTCACTTTCGCTTGCCCCAACAGGTCTTCGCAAGCGAAGTTTCATGTCCAATGAAGGAGACGACGTTGGCATAGGTGTCAGTCGTCGAATTTAGTTCGATTTCGATTTCACTTGCCTCAACAGGTCTTCGCAAGCGGAGTTTAGTGTCCAATGAAGGAAAGGTACGCATAAGTGGGCTGGCTACACCCTTGGATTTATGTCTCACTTGGTTTGCCGGGTCTTCTCACGCACAGCATATTTCCAAAGGTCTTGGTCAGAAGTCATCGTCTCGGTGATGCCCAATGTTCGAAGGTCTTGCCTCACCACCTCATCCCAGGTCTTCCTG
>NC_068983.1:119452542-119454065 GCF_001194135.2 Octopus bimaculoides | reverse complement strand
AAACGACGATGATGATGATATATATATATGCAGAGATGGGCGTAAGGCCATTAATCTGTTAATCGTTAATTAATGAAGTTAACATTTTCGTTAACGATTTAACTTTTAAGTTAACTTCGAAAATCATTATCGGACTAATTAACTTCTGTTACCTTTAGCTTCCGTTAACTCAAGACTCATCTACTGCAACCCCTTGGTTGACGCAGTTTTGGCAGGCATCAACAAAAGACTTGCGACCCTCCTGAATGATGAGGAATGCCAACTGGCTGCTGCCTTCCACCCTAGATTTTGGTTCATCTGGTTGGATAGGTATGATAGCACCAAGTTCACCAAAGTGAGGAGAAGCATGCAGGATAAGGTTGAGGAGGCCATGAGGCAGTAGTTAAGGAAGTGAGCAGCAACAATGAAGAGGTGGAGGATGACTTCTTCAGTGGTGTCATCCAACAAAAAGAGAGCAGAAGCTACAGGTCACTGAAGGACAAAGCCCAGAATTTAGTGAAGACCTGGTTGGAGACCAACTTCAAAGATCTACTGACAAATGCTGCCTTCTTGAGTGAGCAATTGTTGGTGGACTTGTTCATCAAGTTCAACACAGTCATCCCTTTTAGTATTGCAATTAAACGTTTATTTTCCATGGGCAAGGACATTTTGAGTGCCAAGAGATCATCCTTGTCTGATGAAAATTTTAGTATGTTAACTTTCATGAAGGGCAACATGAATCTGATGGAGGAGAAGAAGAGGAAAAATTGAATTATGCATTTATCGTGTTTTGCATTTTTTTACAGCCACTTTATCAATAAACTTCTTTTAGTTTAATACTAATATTTTGTTTCATTTTTTAAACCCTTTAAAAACCTAAAAAGGGCCAAAATTATGAAATCAGCCTTTTTTAGGCTCTTTGAAATTTAAAACTATAAAGTCAGCATTTTTTAACTTTAAGCAAAAAAAACAAAACAAAAAAAAAACCCTATAGTTTTCGAGTTCTAAAGCCCTCAAAAAGGCCACAAAAGCTGATTTTATGGTTTTGACACTTTTAACTGTTTAGTGTTTAAACCAGCCAAAACCTGTTGTATCTAATTCCTCTATGAAATCTTTTAAAAGAATGTACAAATCACATTAATGAATTCTCACATTTGAGATAATGAGAGGGCTTTCCTTCTAGAAAGCACAGAACTGGAGAAAAGCAAAATTAACTGAGGTTGATGTTAACAGAAAATA
Organism: Octopus bimaculoides; assembly: GCF_001194135.2. Lineage (NCBI taxonomy): Eukaryota > Metazoa > Mollusca > Cephalopoda > Octopoda > Octopodidae > Octopus > Octopus bimaculoides. The sequence continues at coordinate 119,452,847 of NC_068983.1, read as the reverse complement.
TTGACTTCCAGAAAGTGGAAAAAATAAATGGAAGGAAAAAAGTTGTTAAATATTTCAGTGTGAACACAATTAGCTGTTACGTGGTAGCAGGGCATGCTAGACATAGCAGTCAAATCTTTCCTTTTCTGGAAAAAGGAGCCGTTTATGCGTGATTTCAATGTCATATTCGTTGAAAGCATGCAAAATAACCTGTGAAACAAAACTCCCTCGGTGGGAAACTTCGAGGTACCAACCACCCCTCCCACCTTTCTTCTCTGGAAAAAAGTGGCTTCTGGTGGGTTTGAAGGTCAAATACATTGAATGCT
>NC_068983.1:119442800-119452379 GCF_001194135.2 Octopus bimaculoides | reverse complement strand
TGTACTGATTATACCTGTATTTTAATTAATTCAAATTAATGTACCTCATCCTAAAAAGTGTCAAAATTTTTGTTGGTTGCCCTCTAGGATAATTTTAGTAACAAATCAAACATGTATGATGCATTAAGAATTTCAATTTTAGTGTTTATCCATAATGTTATTGCTTTTACACATGTTGATTAAATTTACCTGCCCTATTGAAGCTTTTAGATTGAACCAAATTGATCAAAGTCCCATCCAATAATAATGATTTCAAATTTTGGCATAAGGCCAACAATTTCAGGGGAGAGGGTAATTCAATTACATCGACCTTAGTTTTCAGCTGGTACTTATTTTATTGACCCTGAAAAGATGAAAGGCAAAGTCGACCTCAGTAGCATTTGAACTCAGAACATAGAGACAAAATGCCCCTCAGCATTTTGCCCGGATGCTAATGATTCTGCCAGCTCCCTGCATTAATAATAATGATAAAAAATTAAACATCAGCATCTCATAAATTCATAGATACCTGTTAGCTTGAAAAAACTTTGATAGAATCCAAGTTTGCCATCTATGGCAGAAACTGACATCAAAAGAAATCGAGGAGCAAGGGTAATTATGCGCCCAATTCCATCGAGAGGAAAATTTTTTGATTGCAAATAACTGATGTTAGATTCAAGGCTGTTCACATCAATCTGCAATATAATAAAAACATCAAATTAAAACAAACAATATATTACCATACATGGGTATTAAATGAATGACCACACACAGTCATTCCAAACATAATCAGAAAACTGACGATCACCTCAGATTTCCTTCAAACTAGGTAGATATATTACTTCTTTTCTAATGTCTAAGTCATGTCAAATCTCAGATTTCTAGATCCACTGATTTCTGAAATATACCCCATCTCCTGGAATTTTAGGGTTTTATGCTAATTTCTGATACTAACAAGTCTAAAAAATAACTCCTATTTGTCTTGATGACTTTTGGAAGCTCTTTGTTCTGTCATATTTAATGTAAAACTAGCTACATGTGGATATTAAAAGTGAAAATTATATTTCAATTACTAAAATTTATTTTACAAAAGACAGACAGCTATGAAATTTGCTCATTATTTCTATGGACTGTTGACATTCTGTGTATAAACTTTTGTTTTGGTGAATACATGATAAGTCAAGTTATAGAAATTTAAATAAAAAGAATCTGTGATGGAAGTTCATTGCAGGTGTACCTACTTGACAAACCAGGTTCAAGGTTCATCTAAAATCTTGTGGTCAGTTTACATGAAATGTAAGAAATAGGACAAAAAGCGATACAAATGATCCAATAATCAAGTCAATAGGAAAAATATGCAACAGGTCATGAATACTTTTGCAGACCTTCTTCATGCCAAAATTAACAAGCCTTCTACTCCAGAATATTCAGTTCTGGGAATTCTATCTTTCTTCAGATGGTGTGAAAAGATAAAATCCTTCTGTAACCAGCAGTCACATGGGGAGTGAATGCAAAATTGCTCACAATGGGTTAAACATTCTGAAAGATCAAGAAGGGAGTCAGTAAAGGACTAAAGAGTGAGAAATGACTAGCAATAGGGGTAGGGCTAAAAGTCATGAATAGTGAACACAGGAGGTGTGGTCAATGATAATTATGAATGGTGGGAAGATGATAAGAGTGAGCGATAAATGTTAATAAAAGTCGTTCAAAGGGAGAAATGAAAAGAAAGAAAAAATTCCCAAAAACTCAGTTTCCAAAATGATATCACACAATTAACTTCCACGGGATATACATACTTGGTAAGTCCACTCAATTGGTAAATATGAGTGGTACCTGTATTTCAAAGGGCCAGCCTTGACACATTATGTGTCATGCTGAATCTCCCTGAGAAGTATATTAAGTGTATGCCAGTCTGTGAAGTGCTCAGCCACTTGCACATTAATTTCACAAGCAGGCTGTTCTGTTTGTCACATCAACTGGAACCCTCAACGTCATAACCGACAGAGTGCCATTGTATCTACATACATACATACATACTTACACACTGTTTATGTAAAATAGTATCAGAGTGTTTGTAAAAACAAGACTCATTTAAATATAATGGTCCCGATATTCTATATAAATATTCACCTCCTTGACCATACCTTCAAAAATGTTTCTCTAGGTAAGCAAAAGGAACCTAAAAATAGATGTGAGTGAAAAGCATCATATATTCATCAGTGACAAGAAATACTAAATAAAAAAGGCGTAGGAGTGGCTGTGTGGTAAGTAGCTTGCTTACCAACCACATGGTTCTGGGTTCAGTCCCACTGCGTGGCACCTTGGTCAAGTGTCTTCTACTATAGCCTCGGGCCGTCCAAAGCCTTGAGAGTGGATTTGGTAGACGGAAACTGAAAGAAGCTTGTCGTATATATATGTGTGTGTGTGTATGTTTGTGTGTCTGTGTTTGTCCCCCCCCCCCAACATCGCTTGACAATTAATGGTGGTGTGTTTACGTCCCCGTAACTTAGCGGTTCGGCAAAAGAGACCGATGGAATAAGTACTAGTCGATTTGCTCGACTAAAGGCGGTGCTCCAGCATGGCCACAGTCAAATGACTGGAACAAGTAAAAGAGTAAAGAGAGTAACCTTAGAATAAATAAATAAATTTAAAAAAATCAGTTATGTTGGTTGCCTGGAGGAAGGTACATAACTCTGCCTGTCTCTGTCCCTGGATATCTTTCCCAAGTTGTGTGAACACAGTAGGAAAAGATTAATCATGTCAATAAGTAAAATCATTCTACTCAATATAACAGGAAAAAAAAAAAGCAAAAAACCGGGCAAGCAAAGATTACAGAATCCATTACACTCCAGGCTATTATACATGACAAGAAACCACAATTATGAAGAATAGGAGAAATGGTTTAACAAGGAGGTGAATTTATGCAAGGTGTTAAAAGGATAAAGTATAATAGAAAGAACAAGAAGGAGTTAGTTGAAGTAGAGGAGATATCTTGCATTAAATAATGGTAGGTGGGAGTAATTGGAATGAAACAGGTCAGAGAAATAAACATAGTAGTGACAGTACAGAAGGTGAATAGAAGAGTGTGTGGAGAGAGGAAGATCAAGGAAGGGGGTAAGTATAGGGGTGAAGAATGAGAGATGAATAGCATTAGGGATAGGGTTAAAAGTAGTGAATAGTGAATACAGGTGGAGGAGTGGTCAATGGCAAATATGAAAGGTGGGAAGATGATATGTTGTTAGCACTCCATCGCTTACGACGTGGAGGGTTCCAGTCGATCCGATCAACGGAACAGCCTGCTCGTGAAATTAACGTGCAAGTGGCTGAGCACTCCACAGACACGTGTACCCTTAGCGTAGTTCTCGGGGATATTCAGTGTGACAAGGCTGACCCTTTGAATTACAGGCACAACAGAAACAGGAAGTAAGAGTGAGAGAAAGTTGTGGTGGAAGAGTACAGCAGGGTTCGCCACCATCCCCTGCAGGAGCCACGTGGAGCTTTAGGTGTTTTCGCTCAATAAACACTCACAACGTCTGGTCTGGGAATCGAAACCGCGAGTCCACTGCCCTAACCACTGGGCCATTGCGCCTCCATGGGAAGATGATAACAACTAGAGATAAATGTCAATATAAGTGGTTCAAAGAAAAGGAAGTGATGGCTAGCAGTCCAAAAGTGAAGAGCAGCAGAATAATATAATAAATAGAAATTGAATGTGCACTGGACACAGCCTCTTCTAACAGAAAAAAAAAATGTTGCATGCATCATAAAACAGACAAAGCTCAATCGCTTTTAATATTTACCTGAAAAAGTAGAGGATTTTTTGTGATGCAATTTCCCAAATCTTTTTCTGAAACACCATTGCTCATTAAAAAATTCAAATATGGTTGAATATTTGAATCAAAGTCTTGCTTAAGAATATGATCTGAAGCGCCTTTCACTTTTTCAACATGTGAAAGATCAACACCCAGCTGTACGAGTCGCTGTAAGGTTTTTGATTCCTTCACATAAAATGCAAGATTATAAACTGGTTCTTCTCTAATGAACATGGGTCTGTAAACAGTGCTAGGTTTGGTAACACTGGGTAATTTAGCATCAGGTGGTTGTTCTGTATCAGATTCTTTGTAGATACTTGAGTCATTTGGATATTGTTCAACAGTTGTTTCTTTCTGGTGAAGAATAGATTTTTCAGTAGGTTCTAATACATTTCTCTGTTTTTCAAAAAAGTCAGTTGTTTTACTGAGATTCTTTTGTTCATCAATTTCTGTTGCAGCCAGTGTTGAAGACTGCTTTCCATCAGGAAAATGGCCTTTGTCAGAAATAAGTGTACCGGAATGAGGAAAGTTTTTAAGAAGTTTCTTTTCTGCAGCAGTTTCTATAAATGATTTGAAGTATTCATAATTATTTGAAGACAACTGGTTACTGTTTTCATCTTCAACTGGGTTACTGTTTTCATATTTGCCAGTATTGACCTCAGCAGTTTTTTGATGACAATAATGACAAACTAAGGATAGGCATTCTTTTCTTCGAACATGTTGAAGGGAGGATAACAAAAGGGTTTGGTGTTGTCTGAACGTCTGTAGAAAAGGCTTTAAAAGCATTATTTCATTTCTGTAAAAGAAAATGAACAACATTTTTGAAGATCTTTTAATAAAATATTTTAACATTTCATGAAACATGGATAACTTTTATGAAAAACTATGGAAAAAGTATGTCAGACAAGAGTGAACATGTAGTCACCATGTTTTTGGCGTAAATAGAACTTAGCTAACTTGATCTCATACTCCAAGTTTTTTTAAAGTCAGCTCAGACGTTCCTAACATAGGGAGCCTGATCCCTTGGGTGTAAGAGATGGGATTTCGGGGAGTATAACATAGAACGAAAATGTTCATTTTGTTATTTCAATAAAATAGCTTTTCAGAATAAAATTATCAACTATTTTATTAATCACCTCAAGAACTTCATTATTCTACAAGTGTAGAATTTATAAGAGATTATAATTAAGAATTGTGTTCTCATTCCACTGGTAACGACATACTTCTGCCAATCGTGAATCAGTTCTATGTTAAAAGAAAATCTAGAAATCATTTGAACCCACAGACAGACCTGCAGATCACAATCAACAAGAAAGTTCTACATTTAAATAAAGTCCTGAATGAGAAGCAAGAACAAAAATAATTGACTGTCATGTTCATAATATGATTGATTTCACTGTTTACAGTGTTTTCTTGCAAATTTTTCGATATACATTTGCCTTTTATGCAGTCAAAAAGTACAGTGACATTTTCACCTTCAACTATATTACTCTTTGGTAGTGGGTACGAAAATTAGTAATTTCTTAAGGGTGCGGGGCCTAAGAAAAGAAAATCTATCTATTTGGATTCCCGGTTATAATCAATTTAGATACCTTTGAAGAAGGTATGACTGTCACACAATCTCATTTCGTTTTACTTGAAGTTGGTGATCTTGTGTTTATGAAAGCAACCAATGCCAATAATGCATACCTTCATACGCGTGCAAAGGCATACCTAATAATAATTCAATGGCATATTGTTTAACGAGCTAACAATAATCTGTAAGATAATTATTACTGAGGGATCAGTAATATACTTAGTTGTATAGAAATATTTCTGAATTTTATTTTTCAGAAATGTCATAAAAGAATTTTGTTAGTAAAAAAAAAACCTCGACGAAAAAGAACGGTGATTGACATGGTATATAGTATAGGCAATATTTTATTGATAAAAAAAAAACAGAAAGAAAAGTTACAACAGATATAATAATACCAATGTTTTCCTAGTATCTGTATAACCGAAGTAAATATTAAACATACATAAATATTAGAAACTGGTTGGCACTTACGACTTCAAATATTTGTATAGAATGCAACAACATGCGGAGAGATTAGCTCAGTTGCATGGTTTCGTAAGAGAATGTGTTTGAAAGTCTTTGACATAATAGAATAACTTCATAGTTTATGCAAATGAAAATGTGAAAAACCAATAAAATAGACTGAGTCTTTAAAAATAATGTAGAAATGAATTTTCTACGCACTGTAGTCTGAGGGAAATAAAAAAAAATAATATACTTAAGTAGTGCTTCTCGATGAAATTTATCAGTAAAAACGAAATATAAATAAGACGAAATATTTACTTTTCAGAATTATGTAATTACTAAAAATAATAACTTAAAACATAATATTAATTTTCCAAAAAAAAAAAGTTATTCCCCAGTATATATTATATACTACTATTTCATACTTGGGAATCTGTCAAGCAGAGTGGCGCAGTGGAAGCGTGCTGGGCCCATAACCCAGAGGTCCGTAGATCGAAACTACGCTCTGCTAAGGTACTTTTTTTAAAATAAAATTTGATCTTTCTTTTTCTTTGCGTGTTAGTTATTGGATAGATTGCGGGCATGCTGGTACGTCCTTCAACTATGTAGTCTATCGCGTTGACTATAATATGTATTTGACTCTTGTACGTATTTAATAGAACTGTATTTGTTGAACCGGTATATTACTGAACATAAGATGATACAAAATACACCAGATTTTTAGACCGGTGGGAATGTGACCACGGCTGTATGTATGTGTGGGTGACCCCTGATAAATTTTATTCAAATATATTAACTCAAATTTAAAAAGAAACTTGAATGTATTGATAATATTTTGTAAGAAATGCTGTTCAATAAACACTCGCTGTGGAAGTAAGTAAAGGTGCTACCTAGGTTTTATTCCTCTAAAAGGTAAAAAAAATAAAAGAGTTACTATGACTAGTTTATCTTCTAAGACTTCCACCTGAGAAACAATACCAATATTCTGTCGACAGAAGATTCTCTTCTGTATATTGACTAGGACCACTATATTGGTCAGTCGAAGTTAAATACCCAAAGATTCTTGCCTGGTATGAAACTACTCGTCCTGACTGTGGCACACAACTTCCAGTATTTAATAATATAATATAATGTAATGTAATAATAATAATGGTCCAGATGGACTATATGTAATCTGAACCTTTCCCCCCTTAATTTTTTGTATTTTACGGAATCCCACGTTTTAGGCTATGGAGATTCCGATTCTGAAAAAAAATTTTCAAAAATCTCAATTTCAAAATTTCGATTCCCCTCCACCCGGTTTTTATATAGATCCACAGGGTAAACCTAACCCTAACTCAAACCCTAACCCTAACCCTGACCGTAACCCTGACCCTAACCCTAACCCTAACCCTAAACCTAACCCTAACACTAGTTTTGTGAGATTTGGCTGTTATTTCTAGCATGTAAATAGCCTGCTTGGTGAGGGTGGGGGTGGGGGAATTGAAATTTTTCAAACAAATTTTTTTCAGAATCGGAATCTCCATAGCATAAAACGTGGGATTCCGTAAAAAAAAAATTAATAAATAAGTGGGGGAAAGGTTCAGATTACATATAGTCCGTCTCCGCCATAATAATATATGTGTATATATATATATGTATAATACAAATAATATGTGAGTATATGCATATATACGTACATGTATGTACATACCTACATCTACATGTATATATAGATGCATATCTGGGTACAGGACGTCATGAAAAAACGTGGACACACACACGCGCACATATATATATATATATGTGCGTGTGTGTATACACATACATCTTTTATCGTTTCCGTTATTCAACTGCAGCCATGCTGGGGTACTGCCTTGACGGGTTTAGTCGAACAAATCGACCCCAGTATTTATTTTAACGTAAAGGAACTGACAACGATTAGCAAGTGGTGCGGTAGACAAACTCAAAGGTACGCACACACAATATATATATGACGGGCTTCAACACAGTTTCCGTCTACCAAATTCACCCACAAAGAATTAATGAACCAGAGGCTATAGTAGAAGTCAGTTGCCTAAGTTACGACATACACATTTGCGGAACCACGTATTTTCGAAGCGAAGTTCATCACACGTAGAAAAAACTTGCGTGAGAGAAAAAAATACAATGCATAAAATAAATCGTTAGTATTCAAGTGATGGCGCGGCCGAAAAATCTATCACAATGAATGTCCTTACACATCACTTATATATGTAGTGTTAAGACAAACGATCTCCAGTAAACAAGTAAAAGCGAGTATTTATTTTAGGAACAAATTTTACACTAATAACACTAAAAGTATTAAACGTCATCCCTGGTGGGATTCGAACCCACGACCTCTGGATTAGAAGTCCAGCGCGCTATCCCCTGCGCTACAGGGACTTGACAACTAATCCGTTGCTATATTATATTTTTATTAAATTGACGTGGACAAGTGATTATTGTTTCGTTTATTTTTTTAAAAACATTCGTAACAAAATTCTTCGCCTTCAGCTATTCTTAATAATTTATCGAAATAAGTTTAATGCGTATGTTTATATTTCTGTTATATAAATCTACTAAATACGAACATAACCAACTTATGTATTGGGCAAAAATATCTGATGCAGTCATAAAATTAGGTCAATTGCTGTTTATTTTAATTGTTAATTTGCTTTTATTAAATTAAATACCAAGAAACTTATGATAATTTTTGCTCTCCTCCTGCCCACACGAGGTCATAAGTCTTTTTACGCAATGAGATTACTGAAAAATGCATTTTTATATGGAAATTTTCATTTTTTGCAACTAAACTTGTTCTAATTTAGGTACAAAACCAGAAGTTGTGAGGGAGAGACTATACACAGGCTGAAGGGAAGTGATTGACTGGTTCTTTATTTTATCGACCCTGAAAAGATGAACAGCAGAGATGACTTCATAGGGATTTGAAACAAGAGTGTAAAGAGTCGGAAGAAATACACTCACTAATGTGGTACAGAAACATAATTTATCAACCATTAAAATAAAACGGCCTTCTCTTATATCATCACTAATTTAGTGAAGCAAGAAAGAAAAAAAGATTCTGTGGTGTGCGACCAATCGAGGCACTTAGTGTTGAATTGATGTTTTTCCTTTTTACCTCCTTTACCTCCTGTTTTTTTTTTCCGTCTTTCATGTTCGTGTTCTTGGTTTTGGATTTGTATTTTAATGTAGTTTTGTATTATATATTTATCATATACATACGTGTTATGTATGTAAAAAAATAAAACTTTTAGCCATTTTTACCCTGTTTTTTAGATCTTTTACTGTAACCTTTTACTCTCACTGACATATCTAATATGGTAAAAGAAGTATTTTCTTGTAGACGGAAGTTACAAAAAAACATTTTTTTTTCGGAAGGATGGAAATACTTTTTGAGTGCCCTTTCAAATAGCGTACCACTTGCACGCTGTGGAAAAATTTTAAAAACTTTTTTTAGGCTGTGTTGCAATCAGCTTGTTTGTAATCGGGTATGCACTGAAGAATAATTTTTTTTTTTTTTTTTGCTGCGAATGTTGAATTATTTTGTTGTGAAGTTGAATATATGATTGTATTAGACTGTTCAGAATATAGTTGTTGCTTCTAGTAACATTTTAAATGGCACAAAAATGAACAAGAAAAGCCAACAAAAATTCAAAACAATATTCAGTCCCTTCCTTCTATCTTAAACAGCAACACGAAAATAGACAACATACGCGCGCGCATACATGCATTCGCAAGCAAACGATT
>NC_068983.1:119439471-119442389 GCF_001194135.2 Octopus bimaculoides | reverse complement strand
ATCAGTTAATTATGATTTTATTCAACATATTCTCCTCTCGGAAGGTCTTTCAGTTTTTCTAAGCTTTATAAAAGAACTCGGAAGGTTGGGCCTCCAACCAGGCCTTTCGCGACATCCTTAAAGCCAGGAACTTTTCAGCACTCTCTCGTAGATGATCTTTGTATTTCGAAGTATAAATTTATAAATCTATTATCGTTTACTTGTTTGACATTAGACTGCGGCCATGCTGGGGTTCCGCATTGATCTTCATGACGTTATTTCACTATGTTAAGGCGGCAAGCTGGCAGAATCTTTAGCTTTACGTTCTGAGTTCAAATTCTGCCGAGGTCGACTTTGCTTTCATCCTTTTGGGGTCGATAAATTAAATACCAGGGATCTTTTCCTTTTGGCCGGCACATAGAAAAAAAAAACAACATTTTTTGTAACTAAACACTTTCAAATTTCGTATACTGGCAGAATGTGTCATTTAAAATATCATTTACTCTTGGCGTTTTAAGAAAATTGTTTATTTTCGAAGTTATTTCGTGTTAAAGTTGTCGTATTTCGGTAATTTCAACCAATCAAGGACGTCTATTAAGTGTGTCAAATAATAAGGCACTAACAGAAAATGACTCTCCCCAGACACAACTATATATATATATGTATATAAAGATGAGAATGTGTGTCTGTCTGTCTGTGTGAATCCCTAAAACTTGAGAACTATACAACCAATTTAATTCAAATTTTACACATGCCTTACTTAGTGCCCATGTAGTGTTTTAGGCCAAAAACATTTTAAACTTCTTGCCTAGTGCGAGCCCAGTGCAATATCACATCTCCACTATTGTAGTATTACGTGTAAAAAGTGAAACAATACCATCTCTCTATTGTCATGTCAGATATTTTCACTTTAATACTTTCACTTTAATACTGAAACTATTAAAGTGAAACTATTATCTCATATATATCAAGATGAGAATGTCTGTCTGCCTGTCTGCTTGTCTGTCTGTCTGCTTGTCTGTCTGTCTGCTTGTCTGTCTGTCTGCTTGTCTGTCTGTCTGCTTGTCTGTCTGTCTGTGTGAATCCATAAAACTCGAGAACTACCCAACCGATTTCATTCAAATTTTATACATGTCTTACTCACGGTCCGTGCAACGTCATGGGCCAAACAAATTTTCAACTTCTTGCCTAATGCGAGACCACAGTAATCTCTTATCTCTTACACTATTTCAGTATTACGTGTCAAATGTGAAACAATAATATCTCTCTATTGCGATGTAAGATACTTTCACTATAATAGTGAAACTATTACTTCACATATATACATACATACATATTCGTCATAAACATTCTACCACTCCTACTAATAACCACTTCACCAACGACACCCCGCCATTCAACAGCTTGTAGTGCGTCTGGAAAACGGTCAAAGAGTGTACATCACCGATGCAAATGCTTCTCTGTTGGCAGAGGAACCAAGGAATACCACGCTCATTGTATTCTTCAAGCTTTGTCAAGTGGATCCATTCACTCAAACTTTGCTGTATCCACAGATTCCATCGCACTACACTTGGAATGGAAAAAAATGCGCCCCCAGGAAAGTAGGTCAAAATGTTCATGGATACCCTGGCATTGAGTTTGACACTTGCTTTGGGCGAGTATACACAGTGTATCCCACTCAACAAGAGTGCTACCTCCCGTCTACTACTGAATGAGATCAGAGGGCCGACGTGTTTCCAGGCCCTAAAAACCGTTCAAAGACATATCTGCACAACATACAGAGAAGCCGGCTATCGACAAGGTCTGTTCGAAGATGGTGCACAATGGGAGGCCACTTTGCGACAGGCTGCTTTATCAGAATCATCTAAAGTCTCAGGGCACTATATGCAGTCTTACTACAGACATGCGAACTGTGTGATTCTGCCACTCTATGGCTCAAATACAGAGACAACCTGGCTGAAGACTTTCAGCGACAAGCTCAACTGCTCTATCCTGACATGGAGGGTATCAGCAATGAAGTCTATAACAAAACTTTCATTGACATTGATGACAGAATTGTCACACTGGGTGGACATGAATTGTCCACGTATGGCCTGCCATAAACATTCAGGTCAGGGTCAAACAGCTTTCCCACTGCTGTCATTCGTGAAACATCCTACGACACTCAAACGCTTTCAAAGTACATTCTGGAAAATCAGCCTGAATTACTTCCAGACCTGCTGCAGGCCTACACAACTATTCTTAACAGTGTACGCCAACCCGAGGGACGAATCTTATTCTTCGATGCTCCTGGAGGGACAGGAAAAACATTTCTTACAAAGCTTTTCCTTGCAGAAGTTAGGCAGCATCAGGACATTGCCATAGCTGTTGCCTCCTCTGGGATTGCAGCTTCTTTGTTACCCAGTGGCAGGACAGCACACTCCACTTTTAAGCTTCCCCTCAATTTAGCAACATCCGAGATGCTTTCATGCAACATCAACAAAAGCTCAGATCAGGGCACGTACTTAAAAGGTGTCATCTAATTGTCTGGGATGAGTGCACCATGGCTCACAAGGGAGCTTTGAAATGGGAGATGTAACGCTTCTGCTGTCAGGTGATTTCAAGCAAACTCTTCCTGTCATTCCGAAAGGCATTAGAGCAGATGAGGTCCAAGCATGCCTAAAGTCCTCTACCCTGTGGCATCATGTTACAATCCTCAGTCTTACCACTAACATGAGAACTCAGCTACACGGCGACCAAATGTCCACAAAGTTTGCACAGGACATTTTGACACTTGGTGATGGCAAGATGCCTCTCGACGCTGCAGGACAAATGGAAGTGTGACCATTTTCCTCTGTTGTTAATTCTGTAGATTACCTCAAACACAAAGTATTTTCCAGCTTCACAGAAAACAACAAAATCATCAAAATACCCCCACATATTGGTTACAATTATTTTCT
>NC_068983.1:119436568-119438283 GCF_001194135.2 Octopus bimaculoides | reverse complement strand
GGACTGTCACGTTAAGTTGACAGCATATACTTTATATATATATATATATATATATATACGTGTATATGATGTATGTATATTTGTATATACAACCGACGTTGGCGTGTTTAGGTCCCCATAACCTAGCAATTTGGCAATAGATACCGATAGAATAAGCACTAGGCTTTTAAAAAAATAAGTCCTGGGGTCGATTTGTTCGACTAATGGCGGTGCTCCAGCAGTCAAATGACTGAAAGAAGTAAAATGAATAAAAGAATATACGTCTATCTTCCTCCCCGTCTCTCTAATCTCCTTTTCTCTCTGTCTCCCTCTCTACATAAAGTAAACACAAGTAAAATATAGCAAAATCTGTATATACATGTTTGGGAATGCGAAATAAGTAAATAAACAAAAATATGAGGACACAAATACGTTTTTCTCTTTTGTTTATAAATAAACGACAGAAGTTAAACTGGTAACATTCTGTAGGAGCTCTAATGGTTACGCAAATCGTGACAAAAAAAAAAAACGATAACTTGGCCAGTATGGGGCTCGAACCCACGACATTCGCGTTATTAGCACGACGCTCTAACCAACTGAGCTAACCGGCCAACTCGAAATCGACGCTGCAAAATAAATATCAAATTGTTACATTAAAATTCGTTTTTTGTTTTTTTTTATATAATGACAGTACCTTTGGTTTCTTAAAAGCAGATAAAAAAATATTAACATTTAGAAAGGTGCTGACAATTTAGACGCCATAGCCATGTTAAGGAAACCATTCTTCTTATGAAACGTCAAATTTACCCAATAACGTGAGAAGAACACTAATCGCGACGGAGGCAATTTATTTCGCTGGAAACTAAAATAAACGAAGTAAAGAAACAAAAATTGGGCTTAATCGATTTTGTTTCATTATCGAATGATTTGTTCTCAAAGCGAATAGTGACTACGAGAACAAAAGCAATCTAAACCCCTATGTGCTTGCTAGGCCTACAAGAAATAGCTGGCAATTCTCTTCCATCCCAAATTACATTCTAATGTTAAAAAAAAAACACAAAAAAACAGAAATAGGAGGGATCTAGTTAAATTTCTTCCAACCACTTGAAGTATTTAAAATTTTCACTGAATAATTACTTTAAAAAAAAATGGTTTTACATGCTGATGACGAAAATTGCATTCATTTTTTCTAGAAAGAAGTTACAACAGAGTAGAAAATTTTTTTAAATCTTGGAAGAATTTGAAATACTTGAAATAGTTGAAAGAAATTCAACAAGAGACAAAAGAAGACACTATAATGTAGTTCTCGATACGTTATATATATAAAAAAAAATTTTTCTAATCGAAACAGAAACCCCGAACCTAAATATGATGGATATAGCTGGAACGCCTTTTAGCATAGAGTGTTGAATCAGGCTTGACTTGCGTTGAAACAACAAAATCCAACATAGTCTAGGATTTTCTTTAGTTCATATGAAAGCTATTTAAGGTACAATATCATACATAGACGACTAACACTTTTACCAAAAATCATTAATAAAGAATGTCCAAGTAGAAAACCTCTTGTTGGTTGATGTTTGATGTTAGCCATGCGTGGTTTTGTTAAAAATAAAAAGGTAATACAATCAAGAAGGGGGTTTCTTGGCTTACCTGCACAAGAGCCCCCACGACTTTGTTCCTTTATAAATTTCAGAAAAATGGATACCTTTCAGGTGGTGTAGATTACGATTCTATCG
>NC_068983.1:119434401-119435053 GCF_001194135.2 Octopus bimaculoides | reverse complement strand
TAACTAAATAATCTCCTATTCTTAGCTAAACTTATGCTAAACCTAATAGACTCATATTTGATGGCTCTTTTTAGGGCGTACCACCATTTGTTATTAATGATGGTACCTGTCAATGCCCTCTGTATTAATATCTTGATCCGCTTTCTGTATTCCTAAATCGCCAAAAGGGACGTATTGAGTTTCCAGTAGCCAGATCCCTGATTATGTAACTTATCTATTATCAGTTTACAGGTAACCATCTTGTGGTCACTGTAGCTGACTAGAAAAACCTGTGGACACTTAGCTATGGACTTATCTGTTTCTCTAATTAAAATCCTATCTAGATATGTTCTGGAAGACCCGTCACTATTTGACCACGTCCACTGTGGAGTGTTCGGGTGTTCCAACCTATATGGATCTGCTAGCTGAAAGTGACTTAGCAGATCCCGTAAGCCTGGGTTATATTTTCTGTTCATGTTCGAGCCAACACAATCTGTGTGTGCCTCACATATTGTGCTAAAGACTCCTAACAATACTAGCGAATGTGACGTGGCCAGGAACTTGCCCAGGTCACGAAAATATTCACTTTGCGGGTCCATAATGTTGGGTGCATAAATAGCAACTAGCCTGATTATCTTGCCACAACTGAATGTCAGGTCGAGAACGACCAGCC
>NC_068983.1:119433028-119433826 GCF_001194135.2 Octopus bimaculoides | reverse complement strand
GAAGGGTTTCGGAAAATTCACGTAAGTTGGCTTTCACGAAAACGGGTAAATTTTTATGTAATCTTCAAAAAATACCTTTCAGATTACGTAGATAATAATTACAACGGAATTTAAAATGGGGGAAAAAAATGGTAGTCTCGTGCTCATACCCACTGACACATCACATATTCTTATTAAGTGACACTTGAAATTTCTAAAAACAATTGTGATGTGAGTCAGTATGTATGTGTACGATAACATCAATTTTCTTTTTCATGTTAAATAACGATATAATCGTAATCTGTGTAATCTGAAAAGTATTTGTAGAATATTTCATAAAATATACCTATTTTCTGAAAGATATGAGGAAACAAAGTCGACTCGTGTGAATTTTCTGAAACCCCTCAGCCCATCCTTGGGAAAATTTTCTTCTCATTAAAATCCAATACAATGGTAATACGCACCACCCAAAGCGTATTTGTAGAAAATTTCACTAAAAGAATATACATTTTTCTGGAAGTTATGAGGAAACAAAGTTGTTGGTGGTAATGGGTGGGTGGAGCGCACACATGTGTACGCATGCCTACATGTGCATGTGTTATTTCTTTACTACCCACAAGGGGCTACACACAGAGGGGACAAACAAGGACAGACAAACGGATTAAGTCGATTATACCGACCCCAGTGTGTAACTGGTACTTATTTGATCGACCCCGAAAGGATGAAAGGCAAAGTCGACCTCGGCGGAATTTGAACTCAGAACGTAGCGGCAGACGAAATACCGATAAGCATTTCGCCCGGTGTGCTAACGTTTCTGCC
>NC_068983.1:119432192-119432688 GCF_001194135.2 Octopus bimaculoides | reverse complement strand
ATATATGCATATCTTTGTCTATGTCTATATATATATATATTCTTTTATTCTTGTACTTGTTTCAGTCATTTTGACTGTGGCTATGCTAGAGCATCGCCTTAAAGGGTTTTAGTTGAAGAAATCGACCCCAGAACTTAATCTTTGTAAGCCTGGTACTTATTCTATCGGTTTTTTAACCGAACCGCTAAGTTACATGACGTAAACACACCAACGTCGGTTGTCAAGTGGTAATGGGTTTGGGGAAAACACAGACACAAAGATACACACACATGAATACACACACACACACACATGCAACGGGCTTCTTTCAGTTTCCGTCAACCAAATCCTCTCACAAGGCTTTAGTCGACCCGACGTTTATCGTAGAAGACACTTGCCCAAAGTGCCATGCAGTGGGACTGAAGCTGGAACCATTTAGTTGGGAAGCGAGCTTCTTACCACACAGCCACGCCTGTGTGTGTGTGTGTGTGTGTGTGTGTGTGTGTGTGTGTGTGTG
>NC_068983.1:119429405-119431970 GCF_001194135.2 Octopus bimaculoides | reverse complement strand
CACACACACACACACACACACACACACACACACACACACACACACACACGCATGCACGCACGCACGCACGCACGCACACGCACGCACACAAACACACACACATCACACCCATTAGAAATTGTAAATATTTGTTTATTTCATTTTAGTTTTGTCCCAAATACGAACCTTTCGAATTTAATATGCAGCTTATAAATCTAAATATGTTTATCTGTATTGTATTCATTGCCAGTGAATTTCAGTTAAGTACTTTCTGTAAAATAAAATAAAAGAAAAACGTAAAAATGAATAACTTCTTTTTGAATAAGTTCTTTTCACTACAAAGTCTATTGTTATGATTTCTATAAACTGGCTGACCACTCCGAATTATGGAAAGATATTTACTACGACCTTACATAAAGACGTTTTGCTTTGTGTGAAATATTCTACAACACATTTCTTGGAAAATTTTACAGCGACGTTATTCTTATTTAAGGCTGCATTCGGCTTGTTAATATTTTTTTCTACTTTCATTTTACATTAAGCACAAGGCCAGCAATTTCGAGGAAGGGGTAAGTCCTTTACACCGTCTCCAATGGTCAGTTGGTGTTTTATTTTATCGAACTCTGAAAGGCAAGATCGATCTCGTCGGAGTTTGAACTCAGAACGTGAAGACGGATGAAATGCTGCTTAGCATTTCCTTCGGAATTCTAACGATTCTGCCAACTCGCCGCCCTAATCGACCAGTTAATATTAGAAATTTATAAGGCAACGAGCTGACAGAATCGTTAGCATGCTTAGTGACATTTCCTTCGTCTTTACGTTCTGAGTTCAAATACTACTAGGGTCGACGTTGCCTTTCATCCTTTTGGGGTCGATAAAATAAGTACCAGTTGAGTACTGGGGTCGATGTAACCGACTAGCCCTCTCCTCCGAACTTGCTGGCCTTGTACCTGAATTCAGATTCCGCCAAGGTTGATTTTACTTTTCATCCTTCCAGGGTCAATAAAAGGAGTATCTGTTGAACATGGAGGTCGATCGACTGCTTTCCTAACATTGTTGGCCTTGTGCCAAAATTTGAAATCAGTATTAGAAATTTATTCAGGTTGGTAAAATCAATTTCTTAATGCAAGGGAGGTAACTCTCGTGAACTAATTTGTAAAACTTCTCCTGCCTAAAATTCTTATCTTCAGATCATAGCATTTTTAAAAATCATTTTAAGCAGGTGGGAAGCGTCGTGCCAATAATCCTTTACATAAACCTCCTGGATTATTAGCAGGGAAAATAACAATCATCAACTAGGAGACCTTTCTCGAATACTTGCAACAGAGTGGACTGTACTAAAGACACCCAAGGGCAGGGTGGTGGTTGGGACTGGAAATCAGAGTGGGAAGCTATAGAACTAATATTGGTTTCACATTTTGGCACAAGGCCAGCAATTTCGATTAAATTGACCTCAGTATTCAACTGGTACTTATTTTATCGATCTCTAAAGGATGAAAGGCAAAGTCAGCCTCAGCAGAATTTGAACTCTGAACGTAAATACAGAAGAAATGCCGCTAAGCGTTTTGTCCGGTGTGCTAACGATTCGATTTTGCTCGCTCGACACCCTAAAATTTGATAAAATTCGCTATGCAACTCTTGAGAAGAGCTAGAATTCATATCATAATCGTTAAAGCATTCCGAGAGACTGCTTTAACGATTCCAACATTCTATCCCGCCTGGATAGGTACTTTATTTATCGACCTAGTAAAGAAGAAAGGCAAAGGTGACCTCAGTGGGAGCTGAACTTAAAACGCTAGACTCCGGTATAAGCATCGCTTCGCATTTCGTCTGCTGCACAAATGACCCTGCTTATTCGTTGCTTATTATTGTTTAAAGAACCTTAGCGGCTCAGCAAAAAGAGAACCGATAGAGTAAGTACCAACCTTAAAGATAAAATAAGTGTTGGGGTCATTTTAGTTTGACTAAAATTCCTCAAGGCGGTGCCCAGCATGGTGCAGTCTAATGACTGAAACGAGTGATAAGAATTAAAGAATAAAAGAATTGAATTATCAACTTCTTCGTTCGGCATTCTTTGTTTATATGCGTTATATTTGTAACTATTGTCTGTTTCTTAATGGTCTTATTAGCATGAATACTATAGTCAATGTTGTTGCTGTTGTTGTTATCCTTGGTGAGCAGGTGAATCGGGATCTATGAGGGTATCTTGGTTGCCCTTTGGTGTCATTTCCTCACTATTAGGGATTTTGTCAAGATTTTTGGGAAATGTTATTTTATTGTTCACACGTTTTTATGTAAATTACCACTAACCTTTGTCTTAGCATTGTCTTTCATGTTTTCACGATCCTTGTGGCAAATAAAGAATTATTATTATTATTATTATTATTATTATTGTGGAGGCGCAATGGCCCAGTGGTTAGGGCAGCGGACTTGCGGTCATAGGATCGTGGTTTCGATTCCCAGACCGGGCGTTGTGAGTGTTTATTGAGCGAAAACACCTAAAGCTCCACGAGGCTCCGGCAGGGGATGGTGGCGAACCCTGCTGTACTCTTCCACCACAACTTTCTCTCACTCTTACTTCCTGTT
>NC_068983.1:119424477-119428294 GCF_001194135.2 Octopus bimaculoides | reverse complement strand
TTTAAGGCGGTGAGCTGGCAGAAATGCTTAGCGGTATTTCTCCCGTCGCTACGTTCTGAGTTCAAATTCTGGCGAGGTCGACTTTGCCTTTCATCCTTTCGAGATCGATAAATTAAGTACCAGTTGCGTACTGAGGTCGATCTAATCGACTGGCCCCACTTCCCCAAAATTTCAGGCTTTGTGCTTATAGCAGAAAGGGTTATTGTTGTTGTTGTTGTTGTTGTTGTTCTTCTTCTTATTATTATTATTCAACATTTGGTAGTTTCAGGCAAATTTCTATTGCATCACCTGCTACACCTCCGTGTACTGCATTGTGTGTTCTTTCTTGTTGTTGGGAGTGTGCAAACTCTTCCCAGTATTGTGTTGCGTTAGTTTCATTGTTTTATGAGGTGTGGTGCAGTCTTTTGTTGTATTAGCATTTGTATTGTGTGTTTTGTGTGTGGGCATTCGGCATGCTGGTTGTAGTTTATTTCATCGGAAACTTGCTGTATAAAGTGTGTCTTGTATTTGTGGATTATTTTGTTTAGGTTGTATTATTGAATTGATAGTATCTTGCTTAGGATGTGGGCTGTTCTTAGCAGGGCTATTTTTTGGATAGTGTGTAGTGTTGAGGATCCAGGTATAACTTCTACGTTTTTGTCCATATGTTTTTTTTATCATGCCCAATGCTCCAATTATTACTGGTATTGTTTTCACCTTCATGTCTCACATCTTGAATACTTCAATTTCAAGGTCTTTGTGCTTTGATCATTTCTCCACTTCGTTTTGGACAATATTTTAATTAGAAGGGACTGCAGTGTATATTAGTAGACAGGTGTCCTTTCCCAATCATTGATTGTTATGTCGATTAGCTTTTATTTCTTTGTCAGTTTGAACAGGCATATACCAGATGATTGTGGCCTTGGTGTTGTTTTGTACCTCATTTGGCACATGTTTATATCATTTACTGTTCTTGTATATCTTGCATATCTCAAGCGCCTTGAGTATCCATTTATGTGAAACAATGTCAAATACTTACCTGTAGTCTATTCATGCCATACTCAGGTTCTTGTTTTTGCTCCGGCAATTCTCTACAGTCATTTTATTTATTAATAACTGGTCTTTGCACCCATTAGAATTTCTTTTACAAACTTTGTTAACTTTTGGAAGGATAGAGTTCTGTTCCAGGAAAGCGTGCATTCTTTTAGTTAGTATAGATGTGAGGATTTTGTAAGTGGTGTTGAGACATGTTATTGGTCGGTAGTTCTTCGGGTTTTTTGTGTCTTCAGCTTTTGGTAGTACGTATGTAGTTCCTTCAGTCAGCAAGGTAGATATTTGCTCTGGGTTCTGAATGACATCAATTAGAGATGCAGCGAGATTTTCTTGTACTTCTGTCAAACAATTCAGCCAAAAGTTTGGCATTCGGTTCAGTCCTGGGGTTTTCCATTTATAAGATTTTCTAAGAACACAGCTTTTCTATTCCTATTGTCTCCCATTTCTGCTCTTCTTCATCCAGTATTTCTCTTTCTTACGTTCTATCCAGTCAGCTTCAGCATTATACTCCTTTTCGTTGTTCCATATCTTGTTCCAAAACTCTTCCATTTCCTCAGTCTTAGTAGGCTCCTTTGCCTCTATCTTACTTTTGCTAATTTCCTTATAAAATTTCTTTGCATCTGTCTTGAATACTTTGCTTTGACGATAAAATTTGATTCTTTTATCATACCTTCTAAGCTGTTGGGCTTTCAACTGTATACGCTCTTTCAACAGTTCCTTAGTTCATTATTTACATTATTCACATCTGACGGATGTTTGTCCTCATCTTGTTTGTTGTTAATACAACTTTTCGGTTGATATACTCTCCAGCCTTCATCAGGTGTCTTGGGGAAATTTCGCACCTGAGTTCTCATTCCTAAGGTATTTTTCGATGTTGTTGTTGTTGTTGTTGTTGTTGTTGCTGTTATTATTATTATTATTATTATTATTATATTATTATTATTATTATTATTATTATTATTATTATTATTATTATTATTCAGATCACTGCTTGGAATCGATCTCGGAATCTTGATGTTAGTAGCCCGCGTTCTTAATCAATAATTAGTAAAGTTGGTAATTACGCAAGGAACAGATGATGAAATTTTGGTAGTGATCCGGGAATTTTTACGGATTCTTGAAGGATTTTTCATTTGTTATATTTACTTTACATGAAGTATTACAATGTTACGTACTTTGATTATCTCCCTTGAAAACGCGTTCATCGTTTCCACTTAACCTATGATGGCGTTGCTGTTTCCAAAGTTTATTTTCGTTTCTCTATTAGTAATTTTACTCGCGTATCTATCTTAAAATAAGCTGCTTAGTGGAGGTCTGCGGAGGATGACATGACAAGCCTTGACTATTGGGATCGACTAAAAAATCTCAGACTTTGCTCCCTCCACCACCGCTGTGAAACTAGCTTGCTGTTGTCATTGATGTATTATAACTGCTTCAGGTGATTCCTGTTTTCAAAGGTTTATTTTTTTTGAAAATCATATGGCTGTGTTATCTTTTTTTTTTTAACTCCGCCAAGGAGGTTATGTTTTGCCGGCGTTGGTTTGGGAAATTGGGCGATTTTTGGCATGCGTGTATATGGGTGGAAATGAGCTGCTTGTCGGAGGTCTGAGCTCTCCGAGTGCTTTTCTAGTTATTATTATTATTATTATTATTATTATTATTATTATTATTATTATTATTATTATTATTATTATTATTATTATTATTATTATTATTATTATTATTATTGAATGAGAGAGCAGTGCATGTCATCAAAGTGACACTGGAGTAAAATATATGAAGCCCAGTATACCCATCATGACTAACCGTCTGATACAGGTACACCAGGCACATGCATCACAACCATATGTGCACGACATGGGGATCTCATATCAAGATAAACAGCGCATGACCTTGCAGGCGGGGACCAGTTTGAATTTTCTTCAGGTCGAAGGCCCCTGAATAAGGTTTGTTTAAGGATGCTGAACGAAACACATGTTTCCAGAGGTGAATTATTCAATCCATAAAGAATCCCTTTCAACAAATGGCAGTGATGCTCCCCCGCTATTTCTGCTCGTGGTCAGAGATACACATATCGTCAGCCACTAAGAGACATGCTCAACCGACAAGCACATCTGTGGTATTGAGTAGATTATTTACTATAGCCCATCTTTTATACCAAGACATGAACATAATAACACCTCCAATCAGTTATTCGTCATCATTATTGTTTTTCTACTCATTGTTATATTACCTTCCTACATAAGCAATAGAGAATATTCTCCCTATGCAAAAACGCATGATTTACTGTTAATCTGATGAAGTGTAACTCCATTATATTCAACCACTCATACTGCGTAACTTTTCATAAGGAATCATTTACAGCAATGTGGTTAGAAACGGACTGGAACAGAAACAATTGTAACGAATAATAAAGCTGTGCCAATTTCATTCTTCGTTTAATTATACCATGTGGTACTCTTCGAAATAATTACACATCGATTTTAGCAGTGAGATACAAGCAGTTTCTTTACCACCAGAGGACTTGAAATTTTGTATTACATACATGCATCCATCCATCCATACATGCATCCATCCATCCATCCATACATACATACATACATACATACATACAAACATAGCCATACATTTTTTAATAAATCAAGTTCTAATGAAATTTTTCTATTATGCTTTCGAAGATGTAGCATAGATTAATATATTAATGATTTCTTAAAATACCTTTTTAACCACTTAATAACTTGCTCATGGTCGTTGTAAGTGACACACACACACACACACACACACA
>NC_068983.1:119419989-119424016 GCF_001194135.2 Octopus bimaculoides | reverse complement strand
TATATATATATATATATATGAAATTTACAGAAAAACAAAAGACGAAGACAGGTGTATGAACAACAAGCATATGTACTAGTTTGATGCTCGGGAAAGTGAGAAAGTCTTTTACGTTTCGAACCGACGCTCTTCAGCAGAAAGGAATAAGAGAAAATAAACACCAGGGAGAATGTATTAGTTAAGGATTCACATCTCATATACTGTCATAATGAGTAAACGGATGTTTGGTCTTATAAAGTGCTATACGTGTTAGCAGGAAGAGGAAATATTATAGCAAGAATTCTGGGAAGTAAATTTAGAAAATATGGTAGATTATAAGCAAGTAATTATTCACTATGAGGAAGGTGATGGTGGGTGCGAATATAAATATTAGGTGGAATGTAACGAATTAAAGAGTTTAATGATCAATCTATCCAGATTATCAAAATGCTTAAATGTTGAATGGTCTCGATGGTTACAAGAGTACATAGTACCCGAGAACTTATTCAATAATGTAGAGTTATATCGACGGAGAATATTTATAGATTCTTTAATACATAGTTTACATACACGCGTGATTGTATTATACGGAGGGGCTTCTGCTATTATAAACTAAGATAATGAATATTGTATATTCTTTAGCTTAAGTTCGTGTATATATTTGGCTAGCGTTGTCGTGAATTTATACTTTAAGTTCGTAAAAGAAAAGAATTCAAATGAGCCCTATTGCGACGCTTAAAATCAATAGTACTTCCTATGTATATCCTTACCCTCTCTGTGGGTAAAAACGGGATTAAAATTAATAGACCAAATTAGGGTACATAAGCAACAAATCAAAAAATCATCTCTTAAAAATGTTATTTTCAGTGAGCATCTAGACATTTATGCAAATGGAAAATTTAAAATACTCCTTTTATTCAAAATAAAGAAAGAAAATGATCAACTATGGAAGGTAAAAAGGAGAATACTTTATAAGAATTTTAAATCGGAAACTAAACGGGAAGTAGTTAACATCACTACTAAGAACTAATAAAATCATCAGATCTCCGGCCTGTTGGTCGCCGCATTTACGAATTTACCACCTGCAGTTTCACTTATATGTTATCTCATCAGATAAATAAAACAGAAAGCATCGGATGCTTTGTGTATGAGTACACTACGTCCTCTTTGAGGGTTTCTTAACTGACAATATTTGGGAGAGGTTAAAATTTTATTCACCTGGCCAATAGTTTCTCTTTACTCTAGATATGATTATCTAGATTAAAAAAAAAAATTGTAGAATTATTATTTCAGCTAGAGTTAGTTAAACTTTTCTTTAAATCCTCGCTTTTGTAATTACGTTAGTTTTATCTATTGATTTATCTTCAAATCTACACATGTTAGTTTTCTCAGCTTATGTATTTCACTTCAGTTACATTTCTGTAAATCAACAACTACAAAATTTGTAAGGCACCTAGACAATATTACTTTCTATAAGCAGTGCCACATGAAAAAGATGTAGACAGAGAGTTACTGTAAAATTGAAATATTCAATTAAATATAAGCTTTGAATTAAGAAATGACTTTCTATCGTACTACAAAAACAATTGGGACAACTGTAAGCAATAAATTACGTTGAATTACATGACACTGTTTTTCTCGACTGTGAACGCTCGATCTGCTAGAAATAGCAACCATATCTCCCTTATATTACACCCTCAAACTTAAAAAAGTGCATATTAGATAATGCTTGAAAAAGGTAAGACTATATTGCCACCGTTGAAATGTTTTTTGATATTAGGCATTTACAATTAGAGTGACTGCTTTATTACACTAGATCAGTGGTTCTCAACCATTTTTACCCACGGACCCCTTTGATTCCTCTTTTACTCGGCTGGACCCTCATAATTATTCGATGTATAAAAAAAAACATATTATATTTTTATAATTAGATATTAGAAATTGGATTAAAGATGTAAAAATATTTTGTATATTGTAGAAATATAACTAATTTATTGCACATAAATTTTAATGACAAAATCTTATATGGGTTCCCCTCTCCCCACTAGATAATACACGAAAAAGTATCAATCGACTCTTATTCTTTACGTTTGGCCAGGGCCAGCTCAAGGTACCGGCAAATTGGGCAGTCGCCTGGAGCGCCATGTACTAGGGGGTGCTTAGGAGGGCGTGACAAAGACAAGGGAATTTCCACGACCGTCAGCTTATACACGCCGGAGTTAAGCTTGTTCGGGGCGCCAGCAATCTTAGGACCGGCCCTGTGTTTGGCAACAGTAGCCACAGAGCTTTTGGAGCCGTTCGACACCTTTAAAATATTAGCGAAATCTCTCTCAACACACGATGAAGATCAAGTCATTTACTTCACTCTACTTTAAAAAAAAAATTTAATTACAAACTATACCCAATAACTCTTAGGAAAGAAAAGGTAAAATGGAGAATGCAGTCCTAGATTTCTGGGAAAAAGATTAGAATGTCATGGCAGGAGAGGAATTTCATTATAGATCAGTTCAATCAGAGTTTAGCTGGGAACCAAACAACAACAACAACAACAACAACAACAACAACAACAACAACAACAACAACAACAACAACAACAACAACAACAACAGCAGCAGCAGCAACAGCAGCAGCAGCAAAAACAACAGCAGTATCAGTTTACCTGGCTTATACGACACGATTTCTAAAATTTCTGTGGTTATATAATTGAACCGATTGCGAAATGATCTGATTTGATTTATTGTTTTTACATTCCACTATAGTAGTAGTAGTAGTAGTAGTAGTAGTAGTTAAGCTGGCTGTCTGTGGTAGTAGTGAAAGTAGTGGAATCTTGTCCTGTTTTGGCTGCTCTGATGTTTTGACAACGATTATATTAGACACTACAACAAACCATTAAAATAAATAAATAAATCTTTCCGAATAATCTTCACTGTTTTTCTCTAAAACCGATACGCAGTTACAATCATAGAATTGAGAAAATGCAGAAACTAGTAGCTGAGCTATTTGTTGAAAGAATATAACGTTTGCAAAAATATGAACGAAGTAGTAAGCTTCTGACTAAATCACATGAAAAAACTATTCTTCGAAAACATACAATTCTTGAAATAAAATGTTAGGTTAATGAAAAGGACTAGAAACTACGAATTATAATTAAATATATCTTACACAAGAAAAGATACATTTATCAGACATGTAATTTGACTCTTTAGTTTATCTCAGTCTCATACAGATGAGACTGTCGCCTTAACGATCGGTGGTTTACAATACCGAGAACATCGACTAATTTCTTATCATTCCAAATTGCATATTTATTGATGGCATTAGCATTTAGATTGATTGCTGGTGACGTATTGTCATGGAAATGGCAGACAGTAAAGGCCATTGTGATTGGTGCAATGATTTAAGTACAGATGTTACCGGAACAATTTAGACATTTGTAGCTTCGTGATTTGTAACCTGATAATGCAGAACAAAATGATTAGAGGTCTTAGTTGTTCAGCGCAACTTATATTTATACAACTACCGCTTTATATATATTTTTTGCCTTAGATTAAAATCCCAAAACGAAATTGCAGGAAATAGATCGATCTAAATTAAAGGCTGTCAGTAATATTCACATATTATTTATAGTTATCAAAGTACTAGCTTTTTAATTTTCCATTAACAATACACTAATTTGTGTTGCTGTTTTGCTCCAAGTCAGCTCTAATAAAGGATGCAGTAGCCATTATAAACCCTAATATGTAAAACGACTAACTAATCCTTTTGTATATCAGGGATCACAGACGAGTATCTTTATATTCAAGACATCAGGTTGTGATTTGCGAGAAATTCGATTGCTATTTTTAAAAGCGCCATCGGCCGCGCAAACTTTGTTAAAAATCATTTATGAGACAGATGTTGATAGTAATTAACAGTCAGTGCTGGAATCTATCTATCTATCTATCTATCTATCTATCTATCTATCTATCTATCTATCTATCTATCTATCTATCTATCTATCTATCTATCGATCTATAGAGAAGAATGTATGTGTGTGTGTGTATATATA
>NC_068983.1:119418413-119419751 GCF_001194135.2 Octopus bimaculoides | reverse complement strand
ATATATATATATATATATATATATATATATAATTTTAATTTATTATTAAGAATTTTAATGTAGTTGAGTGGGTGAGGTGAATAGAAGAATCGCTAAAACAGCGGACAAAATGCCGCGTGGCTTTTAGTTATGTGTCCTTAAGCACTGAGTTTTATGTTGACTTCACTTCTTATCCTTCTTGAATCGATGAAATATTTACCAGCCTTGTAGTATATTCGATACGACTGACATATCCTTTCATAAACATTTGTAGTCGTCTACCCGTTTAACATCAATATATTTGAGTGTGTCTCACTTTCTGTGGCATACGCATAATTTAGAGAATCGTTAGAGCATCGAATAGAATGACTTGCGGTATTTGTTCAAACTCTTTGCGCTCTCAGCTCAAATGTCGTAGAAAATTATTTGCTTTTCGTCTTCCGGGACGATTAATAAAGTTCTAATACAAAACTGGAGATCAGTTCTTTCTTTTTCATTGGATTGTACTTGTAATACACTTGTCCAGACTTGTCATATTGTCACGTTGATTCGACCCAAGATTTATGTTAAGAGTTACATAACACTTACACGTTAATTTAACGACTCGGAATTCAGTTCGCAAACAAATGAATACCATGGGTTTTCAATTTAAAACACATTCCGTTTTGGAGCACTGTTCGTAACAGGAGCCCTGTTCATTACACGAAATTGTTCGTTACAGGAGTAATTGAAATACATATAAATAGGGGTAATCCGTTCCAAGCCACATCCAAACTCCACACAAAGGTATGAAATGATGTTTTATTTATCCATCCATCAGTAGCATATGCATATATGTATATGTCTATGTACAAAGTATGGGGGTTTAGTTCACAGGTGATCTAAACGATTAGGTACGCTAGGTAAATGCTGTAACGGATTACTGAGGCTTCAAAGTTATAGCCGAGACGATAGTTACGGAGCCATTGCAGATTTCCGATGCAGCGGATATATAATTGTTAAAGAGGACAACAAACATTAAGGCAAGGCAAACATCTCAAGCCGTATACAATATTATTATTGGAAAAAATTCAATCTTACAGCTGTTTCTGGGATATCCTCGAGTATGGGATATTCCGTCATCAGAAACAAATAGGGAAAAATAGGGAAAATGAAAATGGTATATATTAATGAGATGACGACATAGAGGAAGGGAGTAAAAGAATAAGGGGATGGAGAGAAAGGAGAAAAAAGAAACATAAAAGTTCATAGTTCAACTTCCAATGTTGTAGAGACAAGAGCATAAGTCCTTAGATGCAATCCTGCGTAGATCCAACTATCTCTCCTCCCCTTCTACTTCTCACCATCCTCCTCCTCCCC
>NC_068983.1:119411981-119417676 GCF_001194135.2 Octopus bimaculoides | reverse complement strand
GGGGCGAACATTGGCGTCGACGAGGAATATCTGACTCGCCTGTTCAAGAGTACCTTCGGACTGGGACCTATGGGCAACTTCCAGATATCCCTGGCCTGGCAGTGATATCGAGAAGCGCTACCCTTTCGGGATAAGCTCTACAAGCATGGCTCGAGAAACACAGGGCCGACCTGCCCGAGATGCGGTCAGAGCGACGAAACCGTTCAGCACGCACTCGTACAGTGTCCAACCATTTCCGACCTGTGTCGAGCGACTGCTATCGCGTGTGGGACGAGTCAGTTTATCAACCGAGTCTATCGTGAATATCGTCGCGCCTCCTTCCTTGAAACGGGAAGGAAGAGTTATTTTCATCGTACTTGTGGCTATGGCAAAAGAATGTGTATGGTGGATGCGTCTGAAAGGCCTAGGGACAAACACTTTCCTCTCTGGTGAATCTCTCATCAACTTCTTCAAGTATTACTTGAAGAGGAAGGTGAGAGTAGAGAGGGAAGTTATGTCTTGTGAATGTTTCAATAAAAGATGGGTGAATGTAGCAAGGATGTCACGTGTGAATGACGGAGCCACCTTGAGCATAATCCTATGAACCAGAAAAAGAAAGGAAAAAAAGAGTCATTTACTGTAATGTGTTTTTTGCATGACATTATTGCCTGAGATTATCGTGGTCTTTTCCGTAGGCTTTTCCTTCCACGGATAAACCTGATCTGTTTTCCCTTTTACATTATAACATTTCTGTGATACACGATTCCTATTGATCGGCTTCCTTCTTTATTTTTTCTTTCTTTCCACTACCCCTTTTAATCGAAATTCTACTCCTCCTCTTTTTCTCTTCCCAAAAAGAAAAGCTCTACTTTGTATTTTATCCCCTCTGTGTTCAGCCCTGTGTGGCTAATAAAGAAACATTATCTATCTATCTATCTATCTATCTATCTATCTATCTATCTATCTATCTATCTATCTATCTATCTCTGTCAGTTTGTCTGTCTGTCTATTCAACCGTCTGTCTGTCTTTCTGTCCATCCGTCTGTCCGTCCGTCTGTCTGTCTCCCCCTCATCTCTCTCTCGCCCTCTCTCTCTCAGTCTTAATTTAGGATGCAGTGCTCTAAGAAAGCTTTATATAGTACTAATATTCATATACTTCTCAGGCGGCGAGCAGGCAGAATCGTTAGCACGCCGGGCAAATTTCGTCCGTCTTTTCGTTCTGACTTTAAATTCTGCCGAACTCGATTTTGCCTTTTATGCTTTCGGGGTCGACAAAATAAGTACTAGTTGAGCAGTGGGTTCAATGTGATAGACTTACTCACTCCCCCGAAATTGCTGGCCTTGTGCCAAAATTTGAAATCAGTATTCATATACTTCATTCAATAAAAAGTATTTTTCATTCATCGACGTTTTTCCACATCTATCATCTAAGTTATTGGTTTTGCTTCAACACAACGATCTAACCTTACGTGCCTTTGATATACACTCTTTTGTAAGTATTCGGATTAGGTTTCCAGTTTTGGGGGGAAAAATGACGTTTTGACGTCCTGCTTCCTTTCGGAGTAACCTGGCAATTATGATTTCTTCTCTCTCCCACCCATTAATCGTAGGTATTAGGAACATTTTCTGTACCTCCTTTGACTAAGTCACTTAAAAGAAACCCGCTCGACTACATAATTCTCTTTGAAAATTCGTATCTACTCAAGCTGGAGGTCTAGTTACTCCAGTAGAGAATTCTGTGTCATTGCCCAATATATCTTTTCTTAGAAGCAAATAAAACGCCCCCCCCCCCCCCCCACACAGAGAATGCATACACAGAGACGCGTGCGCTCACACATGTACACACACACATATACACAGAGATATACACACGTAAAACACTCACATGCACACGCATACTGTGACAAGCACTTGCACAACGGTTCTATATGATAAATATCGCAGGCGTTATTTATTAAATAAACACTACTCTTATGGTGGAGGAAAAATATGCAATAAAAATATCCATATCACTAGTAAATCAGACAAGCTGTAAAAAGACACTTATTACAATAAAGTATAAGCGTTTTATGGAGGTTATTTATGGCACAGAAAGGTCGTATTTGGACACAAATCCACACTAACATTCAGTGTTTTTCAGACATAATTAAACAGTCATATAATCATATATTTCTAGAGTCACATATATTTTTTGACCTCTCACACACATATATGAACGCTTTATTTACTTATTTGATCTGAATAGCTTTTAAGAGGTTAATAAAACCATTTAGCTTAAAGTACAGCAGTAAAAGTGTATCTTAGTATCTCAATGTGGTATGCATGCTGAAAGAAAAATTTTAATTGGGAATCACTGCACAAATTTGTCTACAAATTATATAATCACAGTTGTCAGTTTAATTTTTGATAAGTTATTTTTAATTCAACGTGCATATTCTTCCTGTTATTTTCTCTGAGGTTATCGTTATTCATTTCACAGTATTTCAGATGTTACAACTGAGAAAAGAAAAGAACAAAAAAAGGAAACGAAAAAAAAAAAAGAAAAAAACCTAATGCTTGTCAAATGTTGCTAAGGTAATAACGTTTGTAGTATTTTGATATTCTAGTGCATGCTAATCAATATTTGTCATCAAACACGCGTTGTTTCACTTTATTTGAATTAATTGCCAGAACTCAGTATTAAGCCGACCAAAGTCCAAGGATAAAATATTAATTGAGCAATACGAAATTTAAACTCCATTCACATTTCTCTTGAAATTGTTTTTAATATTAGCCATGAACGAAGGTCGTTGGGTCAGTAGACTGTAGTGCGCCGCTAAAAATTCTCCATAATATTTAGTTATGACTGTTAAAATTATGTTATACATTAAAGCGGTGAGCAGGCAGAATCTTTGGTACGCTGGGCTAATTGCTTAGCAGCATTTCGTCTGTCTTTACAATGACTCACCGACATATCGAGCCCCGGCTTCACTGTGGCAGTGGGTGGGGGTGGTTTAAGTACGACCTTGCCTTTCGTGTAGAAAAATGAAGTACCAGTCAAGTACTGAAGCTGGAATATTCTGTTAGAAATCAATACAGTCCATTAACTGGGTCTGCATATCGGTTGAGGTCCGTACAAATTGTCTTACAGTATTTACTTAAGCCCTTTGTATTCTGAGTTAACATTACCCACAAGCGGTGGTCAAAGACTTCTACTGTATTTAGACATATTCCTTTACACTCTGAGTTCAAACCCTACAAGGATAGCTTTACATTTTGTTCTTCGGGGTAGATAAAATTAGTAATAGTCAGGTTCTGATGGTAGTGTAGTCGTCTGTTCTCACCAATATTTGTGGTTTTGTGCCTTCTTAGATATCAAGAATTGCCACTAAGTTATCCAAAATCGCGTGGTTCAGAAGCAAACTTCACATAGTTTTTCACGGAATACTAGACAAAAGAGCATACACAAAAATAATTCTTGCACTTGAAATATTTTTCTTATGCTTTCATCCACTTTCACTTTTAAAAAACAGTCAATTGGTAGTATCGGTAGAGCAACGGTTTACATTCCTTGCAAGGCATTTTGACTTGCATTTTCTCAATAACTTGCAAATACAGTTGTACAGACATTATAAATCCTATATCAAAGTTCTATCATAAAACATTGTTAGAGAATAACATTAACATACAAAATCAAAGCAATTCACAGTAGGTAATTTCAATATTTCATTGAATGGAAATATGTGTTTGATTCATTTTAAGGGAAAGATTTGAATGAGGGTAAAATCTTATACGTATATGTCACCATATATGCGAAACAAATATTTCATCTATTACTGCTCTGAAGAATTTAGGTCAATATTTGTGGCTGACCCGAAGCCAGATTTTCTTGTCAGAGATTTTCGATGAAACGCGGAGTTTATTTGCTTAACCATACACTGACAACGAAGAAAATGTTAATAAACTTTTTTTTTGAGTTAGAGAAACAATAAAAATGAAATTGCATAAAATTTAAGATTTGAGCCCATCAGTTGACAAATTATGCAAACAAGGATATAATAGTTGCTCTGCCATAAGTGGTGAAAAGAAGAGGGTTCACAAAAGAATACAATCTGTATACCCAAAAGCAAGATATTTTGTACACTGCCTCGCTCATTAACTCCAAGTGAAGATAGTTATAAGGTATAACCAGCTACCCTCTATTAGGGATTGCATTTTTATGTTGGTAAATATATGTGTCGGGAGTGCTAAACGTAAAAAATATGAAAGTAAAAATAAAAATGAAGCTTTTATGTTTAATTTAAAAATCCAAAAAAGAAAAAAAAAAAAATTATTTGAAGACAAATAATCGATCATACTTGCTCTTTCGGAAATGAGATGGTTTTCTCGAACAGTTATTGTACAGAAATATTAGCGACAATAAACACAACCGCTTATGCATAAAATGGTTAATTTAACAGCGATGTTGTATTTCACGTATTCCCTGATGATATTTTCTGTGTTATTCTCATTGGTAATCATTCAGTTTTTAATTACATTTAACCGACTTTTATTACTTCCTGTACAGGAGGTTCACTGTAACCTAGTAGCTGAGAATGACCGAGCGCAGAAATCAATATCAGTTTATGAAGAGTAAAAACTCAGTTACATGTTTGACGATTTTTATGATTGAACACACGAAATTAATGTGTGGAACTTCCAGCAGACCGAAGAAGCGACAAAGTCACGGGTCAAACGACTCGAGCAATTCAATTGAAAAATATTACCGAAACACTTATTACTCCTTCATCAATCACATCATACTCTCGCAAACAGCATCTTATTTTGTGTCAACTAGATTGACTAACTCCTCAAACTTTTATATCAAACAAGAACTGATATGAGGAGGAAATGACAAATCGTAAACCTTTTTGTCAAGAAGCTGATTTTTGGTAGACACTATATTCTGACAGCGTTTCAAAGAAAATTGTCACATTTCTGCAAATCCAAATAGTTCTAATTTTTTCTTTTTAAACATGTATGTAATTTTACAGCAACTACTTTCTGTATCAGTCAGTTCGAAAATGAATGCATGATTTTTTTCTGTGCTTAAGACATGGTGTTGATCAATCATAAAAGAAGAAAGCTTCAATGGTTTAGCCCTGTTAATTATTCATTGAGTGTGAAAGCCATTCACAAAGAAACTATTCTGCATGGATTTGATTCTACAGGTTGTCTGAAAGATTTTCTTCTGCCCAGTTTACGCTCTTACAATGCTCGTATATTACATAGAGTTATATTTAAAATTATAAATGACAATTAGTATGTTATTGAGTTTTTCTGAGCATAAACAAATGGTGTCCATTAATGTTTTGCCACGGTTAACATTTGAAAGTGGCTATGGTTTGCATTTGATTTGTTGACTATTTAATACAAGAAGAAATAACAAATAATGATAAATATAAAGTGACAATTGTCCACATGAGAAATCTACAATACACACAAATCTGGTTACGCTCAGTGAGAAATTAGTCTAATCTAACAGATGCGACTGATAGGAATTGATTTATCAAAGCATTAATTTTTCGTTTTGTTGTTGTTTACTCGTAACTTGTAGAATTATTATTTTATGTTTTTCCTTTCTGGGTCTAGGAAAAACAATAAGTTTATTTTAAGACCTTGATGAGCAGAAGCGTTAAAACGTTGTTTACATTTTGATTTCAAATTTTACCGAAGCTAACTCTACCTTTTATCCTTT
>NC_068983.1:119399098-119411372 GCF_001194135.2 Octopus bimaculoides | reverse complement strand
GTGTAGTACTTCCATCGAATTCTTATGACTGCGCGAAGTTTGTTCTGTTGGAAACGTTCAGTTTTCTTCAAGTGTTCTCGATACAACACTCCCGTCTCACGGCCGTAGAGGAGTGCAGAAATGACGACAGCTCGGAATACCATGATTTACGTTTGGATAGTGAGGTCGAAGTTTAGGAAGACTGTTTTGCGAGTTTTCCGAAAACAGTATGGGCTGCGCTGATCCTATTCTCGATGTCTTTCTGAATGGTCCAATCCTTGGACAGGTAGCTTCCGAGGTATGGGAAAGACTCCACAGTTTTCACGACAGTGCTATGTAGCCTTATGCCACTGGAGTCAGGAGGAGGTTGGCCGGTGACTCCCTGTGCAATGATCTTCGTCTTCCTTACGCTAGACCAAATCGGGTATACACATTTTCGAAGAGGTTCACAGCCTCATGAAGATCGGAAACCGGCACTACCGTCAGCGTACTGCAACTCACGCACCTTGGCCAAGGTGGTAAGTCAAGGGGCTCTGAAGCGGGTGGTGTTGAAAAGTCTTCTGTCTATTTCTGGAGCGTATGTCTATACCAGGGGTTTGATGAGGGGTCTCATGGACGGTGGCTCCTATATATATCTATATATATATAAAACTGAGGATGTGTGCGTCTGTATGTGTGACTCCCTAAAACTCGAGAAGTACCCAACTGAATTCATTCAAATTTTACACGTGCATCACTTAGAGTCCATGTAGTGTCATGGTCCAAACAAATTTCAACTTCTTATCCATTGCGAGCCCAGAGCAATCTTTTAGACTGGTTCGGTATTACGTTCAAAAGTGAAAAAGATATGATCTAGATTGTAATGTGATATAATATTGTTTCACTTTTATTCTTTCACTTTTAATTCTAATGTGATAACACTAAGATCATCTTATTTCTATTATATTTAAAATAAATGAATAATTTATTTCCTAATGTGAATAACATTACGCATCAGCAACTTTCTGTCTTTACGGCCACAACAGCGGAATGGTGTGTCAGTATATGTGTGTTGACTGACATAACGAACGGCTGGAGGTGAATTCATAGAAACTTGCTAGCGGCTCTTACGTGAAGGTCGTCCTATCCATGAAGTGTTGTGTCGTGGTTGTTGGTAGCAGTAGGATGCAACTCGGTTGGCCTATTCAGGATCACCGCAGCCCAACCCGTACGGGAAAGCCCCTAAAAAGGGTGAGGTACATCGGACACAACTCTTTTTCCTGACTGACTTGCGTGGCTATTGATGACACACGACAACAATAGCAAGAACAAGAAAAAGAAAACTTCCCTAAAGAAAACTTGGAATGTGTGCACACTCCTGTACCGGGATAAAGGACAGACCCCATTGGCACACCGCTCTAGTGAGTAGGGAGCTTAATCGTTACAATGTGCACATCGCAGCCCTATCCGAAATAAGACTCGCTGGCGTGTGTGTTAGCGTGAGGCATGTTGTGTTGATATCAGTCGCTAACAAAAGGTAAATAACTATAGGGTGAAGTGAAAATAGCAATGGCGATGGTGTTTGCCGCTGGAATGTGACAAAGTGGCGATGATGAGTGTAGCATGTCAATCAAATATTTTTCCACCAGTGAATCTCGTCTGTCATGACCACATATTCTTAAAGAAGATGCTCTCCGATGACGAAAAATAACAACGATCAGATATTCATGTTCAAATCTGCCAGAATATATGAAAATTGAATAGATTGGTTATTGTTTGGATTCTCCTTATTCTACGAACGATCCACAAATCAAATATTTTCTGTTGTTTCCGACTATGTTGTTCTTTTTGAACTGCCAAACTCGAACTGGTGAATGATTTTGAAGCGAATTGCTTTCTGGATTCTTAGCCACGGTTCGAAACCTAGTCTATATTTTTCTATGAATTCCTTTCAATTTTTCTCATCATTTTCACTAAGAAATTTATGAGAGTTGACTGTTATATTTAGATAAATCCTATTGCTTCTGAAGATCCTTACTTCAGAGCTGATAACAGACGAAAAATTCTTTGTTTAGCCTGACCTAATTTAAATAGGAAAATATAAATACAGAACCCATAGTAAAATCTTCCTCTTTATTTCGGCGCCTCATCGAAGAGCATCCTTATTTCACCTGGCGCTTGACCAAAGGAGTACTTCATGCATAACATGTCACCAAGTGACTATACAACCTTCACCATCTCTACTCGTCTACCCAGAGAGGTAATCTCTATTAATCTTTCTTTATCTTTCTTCTATCCGTCTTCTAGCAGTCACACAGATGAACACAGTTATCTATGAAATGAACATCAGAAATTCAACTAATCTTTGTACAACTCGAGGCAGTTGCCTTTTATATCGTAACGGTAAAATAAAGGCTCTTTCAACAATTATTTTCCTTCTGTCATTTATTTCATGGTCTTTTCAACAAATCCATTATACACTTAGTGACGCAAGACAAGTGACGTCTAATCCATCTATATCCGTCTATATTTCAACCGAAGCACGACATATCAATAAACAACTACACATATCCGTTACGACTTATTTCATTTTCTTTCTTATAATCACAGTGAGAGTGACATGGTTGCTTTGTGTGATGAGAAAGTCGATAAACAGTTTTGATTAACCGATTCCATAACAGCAGAACAATTTTCTGCTGCCATGCAAAACGAAAAAAGGTTTTATGTTTATGAATTATGGTCGAAAGGTGGCCAGTTTCCCGTGAGATTAGATTTTAAAAAATTTGGCTAGACTTCCTATTAGAGATATTAGAAATATAGCTAAAGTGGAGCGGTTCAATTTGTAATCACAAGTTGTATGAGAGTAAAATGCAGTCGAGAAATCGCTGAATGGATTATGTATTTATATCACGAAGACATGGTATTTCAGGAAAAGAAGTCGTGCGTTTTTCTAATGTTGTAGATGTTTAGCTCCAGGTCTTCTGCGATTGAGAGGACGTATGATCGAAAACGTTCTAGCCGTGACTACACTACCTTTTTTTCTTTCACCTATAATGTATCTAGAACTACATTATCCCAGGGAAATTCGACTGCTGCTTTAGTAGCAGGTCGAGAGACCACCTAGAAGCTGCCACGTTATTGTGGTATTCGTCAGCAAATATACATAAGATCCTATATATTCAGTCGAAAAGTGCATTGTTAACGATGTCTACAGTTGCGTTAAAGCATACAGGCAAAGTGAAAAACAGATTATTAAAAATATCGAAAATAAATGAACGCTACAAAATCCAGTTCTATGGAAAAGCAATGACATACTTGTAAGAAATACTTCAAGTAAACACACGGCATCAACAGAAGCAAATACGGATACATATAACCAGACAATAAACATGTAATAAGGAAATAATGACGCACGCGCATGTACACACAACACTAACACGAAATGTCAACAGTTAAGAAAAAATAAAGACAAACTATAAGGCGTAATGGATAGAAAAGTAGTGAAAGAAACAATTCTACATTCTGTTTTCAGAAAGTGAATAATCTTAATTGTATATCAGAGAGAACTAATGTATTAATGATAGCAAAACTCAAGACTTTAAAGAAAATGGAAGACTATCAATGCAGTTCAATATGACAGGCTCTATTTTGAGCAATATCAAACAAAAGATAGATCGCAGAAGTCGCACGCAATAGATAACAATGACATGATAGTAAGAAAACGATCAAAAGGAGCAAGTATTGTGTCAACTTTGTAAAACTGCAATGATCATTGAAAATGATTTCGCAATTAGCTCTGGAATATTAAAATATCCATAGTTTGGAGAAAGGAGCTATTTTCCCCGATACTGATTTGTTTTTATTAGATTTAAGGTCAATTCTTATGGATTTAAGGTAAATTTTTACGGATAGGAAGCATATTATGATTACATTAATTGCTTTTATTATTAATGCCTTGCATTATTTAGATGCGTCTCCGTATCCCGAGCCCAATTCTTAACCGAGATGTATTTTGTTTTTCACTCTTTCAAGGTCGGTAAAATGAATATCAATAAGTACTGAGGGTGATGCAATCAACTATATCCTGTGATTATATAAAGAATGGTTATTGAGGGCCTTTCAAGTCTTTTTTAAATTTCATGAGACCATAGATACATACTAAGGTGAAACTTGGGTAAAATAGTTTTTTGAAGGAAAGCAATTGTCCACGAGTACAAGTCTTTCCTTTCGTGCGACCAGTGTTTTTCTAAGGGAAAGGCAAGACTCGATACAGCTTGGCATCGATGTCATGGCAGTCGTTAGAGGCAAAGAACTAGAATCCTATCCGAGCTCTAACAATGCCATATGAAAGGTAGCGTCTTCGCAAAGAGTTGAACGCCAGATCGAATACTTTGAAGTATTTGTTCCTACTCTCCGTCTCTCAGTTTAAACCCTACCGAGATCAATTATACCTTTCATCGTTTTGAGGCCGATAAAATAAAGTACTAGTCAAGTATTGGGGTCGATTCCCTTCTCTCAAATTTGTTGATCTAGTGCCTAAATTAAAAATAATCGTTATTATAAAATTACAGTGAGGACAGACGTCTAATTCTTGAGCTCCAGTTAATATCGAAATTCCACAGCTGCAAAATATATATAAAAAAAAATAACCATGTTGCAAATTCATGTTTACATCATTTAGTTAGGAGGTCAAGAAAGCTTAGTTTATAAGTAGGGAAATCGTTGACAAAATGAATCAAAAGTGACTTTTTAAAGTTTGCCATATGTTAATCGGAGAAATATGAAACAATAGCTGGAACGGTTAAAAAGAAGTTAATTGACGTCACAGCAGTAACAATAGGAGCAGCGGTTGTTGTAAGAATGACAACAGGTGAAGAGATACGACATAAGTAACACGAAGTGTATTAAAAGTTTTGAGAAATACACACCTAGAGAGGAGATATATTAAGTTCTCTTGGGGTTTAACCAACGAAAAGGAGAAGATAATAATCCTATGATTTCTTCCTATACACAGCTCGAAGATTTGGTTTATTCCACACCCAACATTCAATGTTTTCTCGATATATGGTCCTCAAGTCTGTTTGTATTGGGAAGTTCCAAAGGATGGTGACGCCCTCGCCATTTACTACATCCTCTGGATGGTGCCTGTACCACTTATCATGGGATTTAATTTTGTAGTATCTACAAGCATTCCAGCGGATGTACTGTTCTAGTCTATCATGTCTTATGAGGTATTCCTTTTCAGCGAGGACTGGGCAGCCAGAAACAACATGATCAACTGTCTCTGTGAATTTTCCGCAAATTCTGCACGAGGGGTCAGATCCGTCTTTAAAGACTTTTCCATGGTAGTTTCTGGCAGGTAAGCCCTGATCTTGCGCTGCAATAACAAAACCTTCTGTTTCTCCTCTCAGACATGTCTTTTGTAGCCATTGGTGTGTTAGATTTTGATCAATATCTGGTTTGGACAAGCGGTTAGGGTATTTCCCATGCAAGAGTTTGCCTTTCCAGTTGTCTTCGATATTATTCATGCAAGCCTTTTTTGCTTTTTGTTTGATGATTCTGCATCAGTGATAGGTTTCTCACTACTTGGATTGCGTTGGTTTTTCTGACTGTTAATTTCTAGATCAGGAGAAGCAATGGTAGGTTTATCAGTATTTGGGTGTCTTTGGTTATTCTTATTGTTAACTTGTAGGCCAAGAGACTTTTTATATTTATTACTAAGCTTCATGACTGAAGCTTACTTGGAATCTTCATGCTTCAGTGCAGTTCGTAAGATCACATCACTTGTATTTAAGGTACGTTTCAAGGCCTATTATTGCTGATTTGAAGGATTATTCGAGCTGTATCAGGCCTCTTCCACCTATTTTTCTTGGGAGATAAATCCTGTTTACATCTGATTTTGGATAGTGCATTCGGTACTTTGTAAGGATTTTACTGATCTTTCCGTCCATATTCTGCATGTTAGCGAGACTCCACTTAATGATACCGAAGCTATATGTGGTTACTGGTATAGTCGACGGATTGATTGCATTAATTCTGTTAACAGCATTTAATTCTGAGTTTAGGACCATTCTCACCCTTCGATAGCATTCCTTGCAGATTTTCTCTTTCATTTTAGAGTGCAGGATACCATCACTTTCATTGGTTCCCAGATATTTGTATACTTCGGATTGGTCTAGGTTTCGAATGACGGTGGTAGTATCAAGTTCTATGTTTTCTGCCTTTATGAACTTCCCTGCTTTGAAAGTAGCCTTTGCACATTTATCAAGTCCGAATTCCATACTTATATCAGAGCTGAATTCTTTGACAATATTCAGGAGTTCTTCTAAAGCTTTGTCGTTTTTGGCAGACAGTTTTAGATCATCCATATAGAGTAGGTGATTAATTTTATGGTTAAAGATCTTATACTCTCTCTTAGCATTATTCAATTGCGTGGATAATGGGAACAGAGCGAGGCAGAATAGTAATGGTGATAATGAGTCACCTTGAAAGACACCACAGGCGATATTGATGTCTAGTGAGGTGGTCTATCCTTGTGCATGGTTTAAAACGAAGGTGGTTCTCCACGAATTCATGATTACTTTTAAAAAGTTCACAGTTGTTGGAGCTGTCTTGTAAATTTCCAGGGCCTTGATGATCCATGCATGGGGGACACTGTCAAAAACCTTGTAATCTATCCAAGCGGTGCCCAGGTTTCTGCGTTTGGATTCGCAATTTTCAGTGGCCATTTTATCAATCAATAATTGGTCCTTACATCTATATGAACACCTTTTGCATCCCTTTTGTTTCATTGGGAATAACTTGCTGTTGTCCAAGAATTCATACGCTCTATTCGCTATTATAGATATTAACAGTTCATATATGGTGGTGAGGCATGTTATGGGTCGGTATTTTTTGGGGTTAGTAGTTTCTTCTGTTTTTGGTAAGAGATATGTAATCCCTTCGGTAAGCCACTTTGGGGGTTTTCGTAGGGTTGGACATGACTTCATTGAGTGCTACGGCTAAGCTGTGGTGAGCGCTTATTAAAGAGTTTAACCAAAAATTTGGAATCTTATCTATACCTGGGGATTTCCATTTCTTTAACTTGGCGAGCGCCGTTTTTACTTCTTCAGTTGTTACATCCTGCCATTCTTGATATTTGAGGTGGGCATTGGCCTCTTCTACGTCCCTGGCACAATGTACATTCTGATTAAACTCTGGATTACTCCAAATGTTTTTTCCAAAAATCTTCAGTTTGCTACCGGGGAGGAGGTGTTTTCACAATAATGGTATTTCCCCCCAGTTCCCCGTAGAATTTTTTGTGTTCTTGAATAGTATGTTTTGTCTATGGAATGTTGAGCGTTTTTTGTGTCTTGCCAGTCGTTTGGTTTTTAATTGTAGTTTTTGATTGAGGATTTCAATCTGTGTATCCTTTGTTTTCTTGTAAAGGTCATGTTTAGCAATTAGTTTTAGTAGTTTGTTGGGTTTATTAGTTTTCCCTTTGCTTGCTTCAAGTAGAAAAGATATATTGGATTATTTGCCGGTTTATTCTTTCCATCCATGCAGGCTGTTTGTGTATATTGCTCTTTTTTGTCTATCTCTAATTTTAATACCGCATTTCTGAGTTGCAGCATAGGCAGCTGAGTAAATGTGATCAATCACTTTGAGGGCATTTTCTTTACTTTTCTCAAGGAGTTGTCGTATCTGCTTTCCAAGTACTTGATCAACTTCTTTGATTTCTTGTCTGTTCTTATTAGTATTAATAATTTTGGGAAGTGGAGCTCTTTCGTAGAAAGGTTGATGTAGTTGTAATACACCTAACAGTTCATTGCTGACGTGATCATTTATAATGTTTTAGTATCAACTGATAGTTCACCTTCGTAGGGTTCTGTGTACCTAGTTTGCTGGTTTGAGTTAGTAATTTCAGGGCTTTTTGCCTGTGAGTATAAGTAAGTGTGCGTTGTACTGAGCTGACTTTTGACTGATCTGACTATTTTGTCAATTTCGTTGTCAGTTAGTCTTTTATTTTTAGGCTATCACGTCTCACAGCTCCTAGTTTATTACTATCCATGTACAGCCTGCTATGCAGGTTTTTGCACCTCCGTAAATTGTAGGTCTCTTTTTGTATGGTTGAGGTTTCTGGGTTTAGTGATGAATAGTAATAAGCATGCATAACTTCGATATATTCCTCCTTAGTCCATTTCTGTCTCGTATTTCTGTTTCTTTGAGATAAGTCTGGTAGTTGATCCTGAGCGTCAGTTTCGGGAATATCCCTGGTTTAATTTGCTACAGGTTCTTGAGCTTTACTAGGAGATTTCAACGCTATTCTGGATGCACGCCAGGATAGCGTGGGCTCAACTGCTAGGAGAAGAAACTCACACCTCATCCACCTGCTTAAGCGTTTTAGGCTGGCAGATCGATATAGATTTGATTATCCGAACGTTCAAGTGTGAACCTGGAGTAATAAAGACGGATCAATCAGGTCATACATAGATAGGATAATAGTTAATACTAGAGATAAGACTAGTTTTAACTGTCCACAGTTTTCTTTGGTCTCCTACACGGATTACAAATTAGTGACATGTAGGCTGCACGTAGATAAGGTACATAAACAGAGATCCGGCTACTGGAAGCTAAACAAGTCTAGTTTGACTTGCGAAGCATACCGTAGTCGGATTAAAGAGTTAGTGACGAGGGCATTAACCGGCACCGTGTTAAATAACCGGTGATGGTTTGCCCTCAAACGAACCATTCGACTTGAGTCGATTAAATTTAGTGATGAGTTAAGCCTAGAGAAGACTAGAGTAGAAGGGCAATTAATTAAAAGCCCTAGAAGAGGCGTTGAGAGTGGGCTTTGCACCCCAAGTTTTGTCAGCAAGATCGGTTTTAGACCGACACCTCAAAGCCAAACATGAAAGATGCAAGGTTCAGGCTAAAATAGTGCATTGGGCCGCGTGGGTATCAACGGTGGCGAGTGGGCTCGCACGCTAGAAACTCAGCGTGGCGTTGATACCACGATAAGGTCTTTGGTCGATGAACAGGGACGTTCGGTCAAAGGAAAGGAGGAAATGTGTGAGGTCTTTTACAAGCACTTCGCGAGCTATTCGGGGGAAGCGAAGCGCTGGACTATGGAGATACCCTTCGGTGCCGAGTGCTGTGAAGGACCGATCACGGCTGCGGAGGTTACAGAAGTGCTTTCCGAGTTCCACGGGGGCAAGTCGCCGGAATTGGATGGTCTTCTCTACGAATTTTATAAAAGTATGCCAGACTTGTTCGGAGACATACTAGCCGGTGTCTATGCAAACTGACAGCAAAATGGGCGAATCCTTAAACTTGCGTGCCGGGGAGTGGTGACACTGATTAGGAAGCGCCTGAGCAAGGGGGACATTGTTAGTAATTTTCGGCCCATAACTCTGTTGAGTATAGAGTTAAAAATTTTGGCCAAGGTTATAACAAAGAGGTTGAAGCTTGTCGTGGGCGGTCTTGTTGGTGAGGCGCAAACATGCGCCATCCCTGGCAGAACTATACACGACAACCTTCACTTCATACGCTACGCTTTAGAGAGGGTGGGTAAAATTCCTGGTAAAGGTAGGGCACTGGTAAATTTAGACCAGTCTAAAGTATTCGATAGCGTTGACCATTGGTATCTGGCGGCGGTCCTCCAAGCGATCGGACTGGGCCCGACTTTCCTTGGTTGGATCAACGCTATGTATAGCGACATCGAATCCATCGTCCGGGTGAACGGTTTTTTCCAAACCGTTCGTTACCGAGCATTCAGTTCGCCAGAGTTGCCCCCTGTCCCCGCTTTTGTATGTGCTGGCTCTTGAGGCACTACTACGAAGGTTGGAGGCGTCGGCGGGTAATCCGCGTGATCTATGCTACAGGAGAGGAACAACTGCGTATGTGGATGATGTCGCTATCATCGTGTCTGATGAAGGGCAGCTACCTTGTGTAGAAAACGCCATCAAAGGATACAAAGTGGTGGCAGTAGCAAAAATTAACCAGAACAAATTACTCAGCTTGCAATTCGGCACCTGGCGGGGCAAGCCGATGCCGTCCAATAACGTCGTTACTTGGGGTCTGGTTTGGACCAGATCTCCAGCTAGAGAAAAACTGGAGCGAGGTCACAAGCAAAGTGACTGCCCTAACTCAGACCTGGTCTGGAAGGGCATTATCTTTGCTAGGTAAGACGCAGGTTACACAGGTGTTTATAGCATCTGTGATAACCTACCGGCTGACCGTTGTGCCTTGCCCTAGGTTGTGGCTGAGCAAGTTGGAACGACTCCTCTGCCGCTTTTTGTGGAGGGGGAGACTACTTGTGAGGCACTCTATCTACTACCAAAAACCGTTAGGCCAAGCTTGACCGAACACCGGTCACGTGGAGAGAGAAGAGAGAGAGGTAGAGGGATAGAAATATTAGGGAGAGACGAGAAAAAAAGGGACAGAATGAAGTGAAAGCTTGATCTTTCTTTCTTGGTTCGACTACCATCCGTGTAACATCTATATTCCTCCCTATGCTTGTCATCTCTTATGTCCCTGCCGTAAGGCTTCACTTCCATACACGCCAGCTTAATTCAATTCGTCCTTAGTCGAAAGACACCTGTTGTTAATGTCCTATTATTTGCTTTTGTATTTGTGTAACATTCTCCGTGTTTTCCGTCCTTGTTTTCGTATACATTTGGTGCTTTCTTCCAAGGAATCTTATGCTCTTAGCTTAGTTTTTCCTTGGGGTTGGCCAGATTGGAGCAATATCGAGTATAACCAGCCGAAATTGTAAAGATAATCTGGAACTCGACTGAAGAATGAAAACACCGAATGACCCGTCCTTGTTTTGCTTTTTTTGTATCGTCTGTCTGGATGTTTTGCGTTCTTGTTCCATTTTTTGTATTCCCTTTTATATAAATATAGTG
Source organism: Octopus bimaculoides (assembly GCF_001194135.2). Classification (NCBI taxonomy): domain Eukaryota; kingdom Metazoa; phylum Mollusca; class Cephalopoda; order Octopoda; family Octopodidae; genus Octopus; species Octopus bimaculoides. The sequence goes on along the minus strand of NC_068983.1, from coordinate 119,400,525 downwards.
GTATACGTACACTTTGGTCTCCCATATATATATATATATATATATAGCTTTCTACTATAGGCCCAAGGTCTGAAATTTTTTTGTGGGGAGAGTTAATCAATTACATCGACCCCAGTGCTTGACTGGTACTTATTTTATCGACTCCGAAAGGATGAAAGGCAATGTCGTCCTCGGCGGAATTTGAACTCAGAACGTAAGGATGGACGAAATACCTCTAACCATTTTGTTCAGCGTGATAACGATTCTACCAGCTCACCACCTTTATAATGAATGTTTATAACTTAAAGAAGGAGCAAATGGTTTTGAGTAGTCTTCAATCACATTTCCTCTTTATATGTCCTGTCTTTCAGGTAATGTGGTACAGTAATATCCTACTCATGTAGTGCTTGTTGTTGGTGAAATACTACCAATGTAGAAGTGATACTAGTTAACATTGATTCGAAGTATAGAGAGATGTAATGCTTTCGTGCTTCAGGTCTGAAAAACACACAAAAATGGCGCTGAAACGCCTCACAGTATCATTGTTCTTTAGAATGTAGCGTAAGCACCAGTAACAGGATGTGAACTGGCAAGCTCCTTGTTCGACAAGTAGGTCGGAATTCTATTGACTCAACAAGCTGTTACTTTCTAGAATGTTCATGGGAAAGGCAATGCCAAAAAATATAGAAGAGAATAAAATTGGTGTCAGTATCCATTCAAAATTACTTCAATAGAATTCGTTGTCATACCCTAAATTATTTTAAATATCAGGTTTTTCCCTACACAGACATGCATCATTACAATATATATATATCTTTATATATGCATAAAAATAACTAAATCCGGTTGTTTTATTTAGCTCCTAAATAATCAAAACTACTCTAAATACACAAATTACTAAACTACATTAGTCAACATTTCAAACCTGCTTGTCAGCTATGATCAGCTTCTCGAAAAACACGTTGGCATAATTGCAGCAGTAGTGCAGACAAAATTTTGTGACGTCTATATATGTATGACATGTCACATATATGTAAACAATTAATTATGATAATGAACACTTTCCACTTCCCGTTATAATAATTATATACACGTACACCTAGACGCAGGAGTGGCTGTGTGGTAAGTAGCTTGCTTACCAACCACATGGTTCCGGGTTCATTCCCACTGCGTGGCACCTTGGGCAAGTGTCTTCTACTATAGCCTCGGGCCGACCAAAGCCTTCTGAGTGGATTTGGTAGACAGAAACTGAAAGAAGCCCGTCGTATATATATATATATATAGATATATATAAAGTGTAGTATATTGCCACTTAAGTGTGGCTGACCCCTAGGGGTGGATGTTACTGTTGCTTTTAGCCCCAGGAGGACATCTGGCAATATACTACACTTTATCGTGCAGTTACTGTTAATACTTCATTTAGAGAATTAACATTGCTTGTTTTCACC
>NC_068983.1:119397799-119398485 GCF_001194135.2 Octopus bimaculoides | reverse complement strand
CTGTGTTTGTGCCCCCAGCATCGCTTGATAACCGATGCTGGTGTGTTTACGTCCCCGTAACTTAGCGGTTCGGCAAAAGAGCCCGATAGAATAAGTACTAGGCTTCCAAAGAATAAGTCCTAGGGTCGATTTGCTCGACTAAAGGCGGTGCTCCAGCATGGCCGCAGTCAAATGACTGAAACAAGTAAAAGAGTAAAGAGATACCCACACACGCACGCACGCAGGCAGGCATGCATGCGCGCACACGTACATACACAGACACAAACACACGCACACACATACACACACATGTACATATTTATATATGATTATATATGTATGTATGTATGTATATGTAGTGAAACTACCTCCCGCCATTAGATACAAACTACTATCGCCATTATATACAATCTTCTCATTTAAATATAAATAAATGCGAGCGTAGTAGAGAACCCATTCCTTGTCCATCACGTGACTGATCATTATTCGAATCGGCAACTTCTTCGAACCGTTCCCGCCAGAACGCAAACTGACCAATCACGGCCCCTAGTAAGGTCACGTGATAGAGTATATTTCTACCATCTGGTGAGCCAATAGTTTGTTATAAATAGCTTTAACTCGGCAGCCAAATTGGTCTCGGTCCAGTTTCTCTTTGAGAACTGTTCCGTGTACCACACGACAGCAGCAGCAGTTCCAGCGACCACTTC
>NC_068983.1:119396131-119397453 GCF_001194135.2 Octopus bimaculoides | reverse complement strand
ATATATATATATATATATATATATATATATACATGTATGCATACATACATCTGAGTGTATATATATATATATATATATATATAAAGACACACACACAAAATGTATATATATACATGTATGTATATTATATATATGCATATATTTTTGTATGTATGTATGTATGTATGTATCTATCTATCTATCTGTCTAGCTATCTATCTATATATATAATATGGGTGGCTAATTCGCAATTTTACAATCTAAAGGCAGAAATATATACATCACTAAACAAGAGCAACAGCCTGTCGTTTAAATTATGCAAAAATGAAAATAACACTGACATCTCATTTTAACAGATATATTTACCAAAATTACATAGATATATCTTGAAATACTTAGGAATAAATTTATTTAATAAAATCGCCATTGGCCTTCAGACGACTTCGGAATCTCCTGCAACTCTTCTGGATGGTCTCCTTGCTTAAGTTGATGAATGCTGCCATAATCCTTGCCTTCAGATCATCTTTACTGTTAAAAGAAGTTTTGTTGGTCTCTCGCCCAACTGCGCCCCACACATAATAATCAAGAGGGCTGCAGTCTGGGGAGTTAGGTGGCCAGAAGTTAGGAGTGATGACTGAGAAATTGTCTGAGTGGGTTCTCCTACTTGTGTGGTGCAGAGTCCTGTTATCAGACATAGGGTCTGCCAGCAGCCACCCTCTTGACCCAGAACAGCACTACATCTTTCAGGTACTTGATGTAGGCGTCCGTGTTGAGTCTAGGGCCGTGTGGGAAGATGAATGGAAGCATAACGTCACCATCACTAGTGATCACTCCAAACACCATGATGTTGCCTGGCTGTTTGATTTTTATTACTCTCGGTACATGCCCTCAGATTGCACTATCGTCACATTGACACTCAAACACTCTGAAATGTTCGTATTGGAGCTTCCGGTGCGAATGCCAAGTAGTGCAGCATGTCGTTTCCAAATTTTTGGTAGAGTAAATTGCGTCATGGTCCTGTTTTTCATACAGACGATGCCCAACTAATCCTACGCTACTGTGTAGTCGACAAAATCCCAAATAAACAGTGAGCATGAGCGAAATTAAAACTTATAATATGACGACAATTTACCCATCGCACTCTGTTTATATATATATATATATATATATATATATATATATACATCTATCTCTCTGTCTATCTATCTATAATTAAGATTCAGTAGAATTAGGTACTTAAATTGAGGCATCAAGCCAGTTTGGTATAGTCTACACAGCTCCAAGTTAGGTGAACAGAACGTAAATAAGTTACAATGATGTCCAGGTATATATATTGATACCTG
>NC_068983.1:119394948-119395762 GCF_001194135.2 Octopus bimaculoides | reverse complement strand
TATATATATATATATATGTATATATATATTGACATACATACACACATAGATACATATATACAAGCGTCCGCACACACACATACACGCACATGTATAAGTAATCATTAAGATAAGCACAAGCATAAATTTGAACTCTAGCTGCAATGAATCATCAAGTGAAATGCAATAAAGTATTCCATTGTAGATAGGCATCCAAATGCATTTGAAATATCAAATGCTGCCTTCCAGATGATTACAATGGTGAAACGTACATAGGAACGAATAATTTATATGTGTTTATCTTAATTCTCGTCGATATATGCTTTAGATATCGTAACTATTATCACTCCAAGTACAGTGGTAGACTAACAACTATACCGGAAGCTGACTGGATAATGATAATCTATGTGGAGCTCTAACTCGCACAGTAGAGGTCGTCCTTCTAATTGTACAAGCACACGACATATATATGTATATATACATACATATATATATATCTTTTACTCGTTTATTTGTTTCAGTCATTTGACTGTGGCCATGCTGAAGCACCGCCTTTAGTCGACCAAATCGACCCCAGGACTTATTCTTTGGAAGCCTAGTACTTATTCTATCGGTCTCTTTTGCCGAACCACTAAGTTACGGGGACGTAAACACACCAGCGTCGGCTGTCAAGCGATGCTGGGGGGACAAACACAGACACACAAACATATACACGCACATACATGTATATATACATATATACGACGGGCTTCTTTCAGTTTCCGTCTACCAAATCCACTCACAAGGTTTTGGTCGGTCCGTGGCTATAGTAGAAGACACTTGCCCAAGGTGCCAC
>NC_068983.1:119393370-119394633 GCF_001194135.2 Octopus bimaculoides | reverse complement strand
ATATGTATATATATATATATATATATATAGATAGATATATATACATAGATACACGCAGGAGTGGGCTGAAAAGTTCATAGCCTGACATTGAGGGAGTGATGCTACAGCTGTAGAATCTTGTATGCATTAATTCCAAGTCTATATTAATAACTCCATTACTTCCTTCTAGGTAAGCCCACATCTAACTCTTCAAAGAACACTTCAAATGCAAAAGTAGCTAGTAACGACTTGAAAATGGACAAAATTTCGCATCGCGATATTATCAAGTACTTGCAGAAAAAGACTTTATTAGGCAACGACATTCATGCTGACATGGTTGTTACATTTGGGTATGACGCTCCAGATTTATCAACAGTGCAAAAATGGGCAGCTGAATTTAGGAGGGGAACGGAGAGTCTTGAAAATTCCTCAATGACTGGACGTCCTGTAACTGCCATCACCGAGGAAAACATTGATCTGTTTACCACATGTTGATGGATGACAAGCGATTGACTATAAATAGCCAATATATTTAGCATAGCCCCTGGGAGATTTGAGAATATTCTGCACAATGAACTTGGCATGACGAAGGTTTCTGCTCGGTGGATGCCACGTCTTCTGATACCTGATCAAAAGCGCACCAAGCTCATCACATCACAGGAAAATATGACATTGTTTGAGGCAGATCTCGCTGGTTTCCTTGAACGTTTCCTAATCCAGGATAAGTGTGGGCTTCACCACTTTGAGCAAGAGACAGAGACAATCCATTCAGTGGAAACACCCCGTCTCACCTGCTCCAAAGAAGGCCAATGTTGTTTCATCTGCAGAGAGGGAGATGGCCTCACCTTCCTGGGATGCAAAAGGCATTGTGTTTATTAACTATCTTCAAAAAGGCCACACCATCAATGGGGAGTACTATGCACACTTACTGAGACAGTTATAAAAAGCAATCAAGACCAAAACGCCCAGGAAAACTAACGAAAGTGATTTTTTCTACAGCACAATGCTCCAGCACACACGTCCTTAGTGCGTGAATAAGGCTTTGAACTGGTTGATGACTCTCCCCGTTCTCATGATTTTCCCCCATCTGACTATCATATGTTCCTCTACATGAAAAGAATATCGCAGTTTTTTGAGCAACAAGATGAAAGTTTCTTCACCAATGGGATCCAAGTACTGCAAGACCAATGGAAGAAGTGTGTGCACTGCAGTGGGGACTATGTTGAAAATCTCATTTGATCACATTCTGTGAGAGCAGAATATATATAAATATATATATATATA
>NC_068983.1:119389816-119393360 GCF_001194135.2 Octopus bimaculoides | reverse complement strand
ACAAGTAAAAGAATAAAAGAATAAACATTTGTTTTTGTAGGCGTCGAAATGTATAGTGAACGATACAAATTAGATATTTTTTCGAACGCAGAATTGTCGTTAGAAAAGCAGAAATATTGCGTAAATTAACCTTACAAAATGTAAAAAAAATTGTCAACAATCAGTCATGGGACTCGAACTTACATCCTTCAAAGACTCCGGCCAAGTGCTTTACCATTATGCTAAACTGCCCGCTGAGAAATTCCTCCTTGATTTTAGACGCTAAATAGATAAGTGTCTGAAACAAGTAAAAGAATAAAAGAATAAACATTTGTTTTTGTAGGCGTCGAAATGTATAGTGAACGATACAAATTAGATATTTTTTCGAACGCAGAATTGCCGCTGGAACAGCAGAAATACTGGGTAAATTACTCTTACAAAGCGGAACAATTCAACAACTAGCTATGGGACACAAACCCATATCCCTCAAAGACTTCGGCTGAGTGTACATTTAGTGTACACTTAGCTATCTAGCGTCTAAAGTCGCAGATGAGCTTGTCAGCGGACAGTTTAGCTTAATAGTAAAGCACACAGCCGGAATCATTGAGGGATATGGGTTCGAATCCAATGGCTGGCTGTTAACGAATTTTTCTGCTTTGTAAGGGTAATTTACCCAGTATTTCTCATGTTCTAACGGCAGTTCTGCATTGGAAAAAATATCATCTAATTTGTATCGTTCAATACACATTTCGACGCTTATAAAAACAAACGTTAGTTTGTTTATATTTATACACGTTGTTATATATATATATATATATATATATATATATATACACACATTTTGAACAATGTTATTTACCACAGAACTCATAGTGTCCGCCAGCTTACATAATGCCTGATCGATATATTTTTCTACTGCCAAAATGGAATCTGTTAGAACTTTCTGGTTCGAATGTTCATCACTTCTTCGATTGTTCAAAGCTGGAATGCCTTTGTTTACTGACCTGTTTGATCAGCGCTGACATGAGGTTAAACAATCCATCAACCACTGCAATCATCACAACACCATAATTACCAAAACCACCTAATTTTCCTCCTTCTTTTTCTCCTCCTTTCTGCCCTCTTCTTTTTACTCCCCCTCCTCCTCTTTGCTTAACTTATCCATTTGAGGTACATCCAGGTGAACATGAGTCAGAGCTCTTTTCGCAGATCCTTGAAGCTCTATGTATCGGGCCAATTTTATATGAGAATATATGACTTCCAAGTTTTATATATCTTCTAATGGCGCCATCAAACAAAGCAGCTGTTTCTCTTCTTCTTATTAAACAAAACAAGATAACAACTTCAGATTGTCAAGATGATGGTGTAAATATTTGGCAACGTAAACTAGCGCATGTATTTGTTTGAGCATTTGTCTGTGGTGTACGCCAGGTCACACGAGTTCATATTTTGCTACACCTATGACTTCAACTGTTGATGTATGCTCTTCCCTGCAGTCCAGGTAATATCATACCTTTCTTTAATCGGGTTATGACACATACTTAAAGATTGTTTTTATTTGCTATCATAGTTTTTACATACGCGTTCTTGAAAAACTTTTCGTAACGTGGAATCTCGTAACGTGAAATTAATTTTTCCATTGATTTTCGTGTCATGAAGTGATAATGCGTTACGACGCACTTCTGAAAAATAAAATCAAACAACACAATTACTTTATGCATGAAAATAATTTTTAAACATTCACAGTACAATATGTGTATGTATATAACAACATTTAAGGAGTAATACGTTAGGGAATTAGCAAAAATCGTGATATCGATTTAGGGTACTACAGAAGGTGTCGATTACAGAAAGGAGAGGATTTGCTAGATTATAAATTAATGGGAAGATGCGGAGGACTATCTTCTGTCTTATAGTTCATCATCATCAACTTCTGCACGAGGGGCGAAGAACTTAGCGAAAATTGTCTATTATTTATGAGACACCAACTCTTTATACAGCTCAGTCTAGAAAGTGAGCTCGTTGTAAACTCTCCTGGAAATTTTTACGTTTTGCTCACGATTAGATTTGTTATCAGTAGAAAAAAACTGCAGACCTTCCTCTATGAGTGCCAACCCTTTAGCACTAAATTTTGCAGTCAGTTCAATTGGAGTTGGTGGAATTTCCGCACTCTCACCTGTCTACACAGATTACTTTTGTCCTAACAGCATCAGCTCCTCATTAGATAAAATTTCTCCATAGGACATTTGTAACACAATCATATTATACTTTATGACGCTTGCAAGTGTCACAATATCATTCCAAATTGAATGCTGGCTTTCTCATTCTGAAAAATTTATCAAGTCACTGTTAGAGCCTGGATATGTGTGTGTGTGTGTGTGTGTGTGTGTGTGTCTGTCCCCTGCCTGCCTGTCTGTCAGTCTGTCTGTCCGTCTAATCAACAGACACACACAGACACACAGAGACACATACAGACAATACAGACATAGACAGACATACAGACACACTCACAGACACACATCGTAATTATAGTTTTTCAAATTGTCAACAACTTTGATTTTTGTCAAGAAGCGGCCTTTTGGCTAAGGAGAAAGTGTAATTTTTAAAGTTTAACCGTGTCTCCGTAAGAGCGAAATTAGACTATATCCCAGAGTTAATGATCATACGTTACAATTTCCATAATCTGAATAGCCATAACACGGGGTACGCCTGTATGTATGTACATCTATACACATAACAGCCTAAAACACTGATATAACAGCATCCTAAAACCATAACTTTTCTCCAACTGGTATTGCTATATCAATAACCCTACTACCTGCAAACGTTGAGCTGAAATGTATATAGTCAACAATAAATGCAGAAGAGCAGCAACTTTAAGTGTTCTGACCGAATTTACATTGTTCGTCTCCTCTTGAGTTATCTGCGGAACCTGTGGACGTTCATAAATAGAAGCGACAATGGTGAGAGATGAAATTTCCAAACAGATACACTGTACATCGTCATGACTCATCACTACAAGTTGGCGTTTGCAATATGGAAGATGGATCGGGGGCGAGGGGATCTACTCGATTCTGGCTAACCAGGGGCTACACAATAGCATCACACAAGCTAACAAGGGAACTTTTATTGGGTTGCTCTACTTACTAGAAAAAGCGGGCACATGTACCTCAAGTACCAATTCACCGTCCAAAAGGAGACAACATTCATCAATGCAGGCCTAGATAAAGCTAACAACGAGATGATCACGACTGGAAAAAACCTTTAATCAAAGGCCCGCTCAACATGAAGGGATATGAAGCTAAGCAGGAATTGCAACACCACAAGCGTCAAGGTCATTGCCACATCATAACTATCAAAGCAACTCCTATCATTACTGTTATCCTCCTGCTCATCCTGCTCTTGATCACCCTGCTCCTGCTCCTCATGTTCCACCTCCTCCTGCTCCTCCTGCACCTGCTCCTGCTCCTGCTCCTCCTGCGCCTCTACCTCCTCCTTCTCCTCTACCTCCTCCTGCTCCTCTACCTCCTCCTGCTCCTCTACCTCCTCCTGCTCCTCTACCTCC
>NC_068983.1:119384322-119388648 GCF_001194135.2 Octopus bimaculoides | reverse complement strand
CCTCCTGCTTCTCCTCCTGCTCCTCCTCCTGCTCCTGCTCCTCCTCCTGCTCCTCCTCCTGCTCCTCCTGCTCCTCCTCCTGCTCCTCCTGCTCCTCCTGCTCCTCCTCCTGCTCCTGCTCCTGCTCCTCCTGCTCCTGCTCCTGCTCCTCCTGCTCCTCCTACTGCTCCTCCTCCTGCTCCTCGTACTGCTCCTCCTGCTCCTCGTACTGCTCCTCCTGCTCCTCCTCCTGCTGCACCTCCTGCTCCTCCTCCTGCTCCTCCTCCTCCTTACACTGCAAATGATCGCGATATCTAAGGTAATAAGACTTTCTTAAGATTTAAAGGCTGATAAACAAAGCAACATGCTTTCGTTCATAACGTTGCTACCAGGCGATGGCAGGTCAAAATTAACTCTAAATTGTAAAAAGAAAACGAAAACATGCATACACGTATGCATGCATGCGTGCATACATACATAAATACATTCATACATATATGCATACATCTATGCATACATACATATACACATGCATGCATGCATACATACATGCATACATACATATGAAGGTAGAAATATTCTTGAATTTACAAACGGGAGAAAAAAAATTCGATACATTAAGATCTTTGAAGCTGAAAAACCTTAACAGAGGGCAATCACTGAAGTAAAGTCTTGGATTACTGCTCGTCAAATTGGAGAATATATATTTAAGTCGAGTGTTACTATACCATCAAGCTCAAACATTCTAGAATATCAGATACGGTCACAGTGTAACAACACACGTTTGAAATCTTGCATATATGGTTGGGTGACGAAAAAGACAGATGAAGTGTGGAAATATTTAGGTCATATTTAATTAGGTGTTATTAAAAATATGAATGGCTTGTATATACATATACATAAATGCGTAGTGTACAAGCATACACATATTGGCATGCATACTCACTCACGCATATAACGATGTAACTTTTTAGTGATAATACTTGGTAACTTCAATTTCTATGCTCAGAATATGTCAGACACTCATCTGTTAACAGACCCAACCAGTTTTTAACTATCTGCAACGTATAAATACTGTTAGTGAGTAGAGTCTCCCGTCTTGAATTTTGGATAAAAGAATTTGTCAACGGCATAAATCGTTTCAAATAAATATTGTTAGGTGTGGATTAGTTCACCTAGAAATAGCGACGACCAAGGATTAAAAAATACGGAGAAGGGGAAAGACTTTAAATATATGACTAAAATAGCGGGGCAGTAAAAAAAAAAAATATTCTGTTTTGAAATGAGAAAAGGAAATTGAAAATTGTAGGTATCAAATTATAAAATGTAATGAGATCACGAATGCTTGTTATTGGGTTAAAACTGAAGATCATAAACTATGATTATTACAAGTTAATAGCCGAGTATTGGTCTATTTTTCTATATAGAAATAAATATAAGACAGAGCTCTGAAAATGTCAAAAAGTGTACTGCTGCATAGTATAGGGAATCAGGAGTGTCTGTTGGTTCTCAGAAGCGAGAAGGACTTTTGTCAGTAAAGATTCAAGTACTGAGCCATTAACTCAAGGTCGTGTATGCTAAGTATTGAATTATTCACTCACTCACACCACTGAGGCCGTGTTATGACCCTCCAGTGTATTTAAAGGTACTAGTCAAAGCAAAGAGCTATTCACATTTAGTGAATATCTCTCACTTGATGTATTTTTGCATAACCCGACATCTTTTGTTCAATTTCTGTGTGGTCTGTAGCTCTTGAGTATCTTCTACTTTCCGTTGAAGTCACCTACGACAAACCGGATCAAATCACGTGTAGATATTGTGGGAGATAAATAGAAGTAAAGACACTTCAATTATACTTCTTTCAAAGGCGGCGAGCTGGCAGAAACGTTAGCACGTCGGGCGAAATGCTGTTTTTAACTATTCAAGGAAAATAACTTACGACTGAGATATCAGGTATACGTTAATTATATGTATTGCTTTGACAGTATTCTTTTTTTTTTTCGATCAGATCCATGTAATGTTTTCGATGTCTGTCATTTATGCAAAAAATTAGAAAGAGATATTTAGACTAAACTGAATTAAAACATATGGGATTCTCTTTCTATTCTTGTTTGCATTTGTAATGTTCTGCCTTTGTATGTAATATATCTTATCGACGCATTAAAAAGCCACAAATTTTTAAGGCATCGGTATAATATCTTGCAGCTTGCTTGAAAGATTCTTCGACACATAATATACGTAAGATTTCTTTACAAATAATGTTAACTAGATTTTTTAAACAATGAGGTAGGTTAATATTTCCCAAATCTCATATTCCAAAATCTATTGGGGTTTCCTTTATGGGTTTTATTAGCTCCAGCTTGATTACAGAATACACTGAACCATAGCAAGTATGATGTACTGAAAATTAAGATGAGTTGCACATTAACGTTTCTTCAGTTCAGGATATTTTATTTCTAGATATGTTCCTGGAATTCATCTGTTGACGAGGATTTGTGTGTCATCTATAGATCCAAATATCTTCTAATTTCATTAGACCCATTTTTACAGTAGACGGTTCTATAACTAAAAGTTCAAGAATTGGACAACCAATATTGACCACAGTCGTGAATGTAGAAAGAAAGACAAAGGCAACATATTAGCTTCTACAAGTCATAAAATATGGCTAGGAAATTATCAAGTAATCTATATAATTTATCTTCGTATCCTTCCAGTTTATAGCCTTTCTTATAAAAAAAAAACATAAGCGAACGTGTTTATTTTTCTACTGAGACTTGTAAAATAACTAAAGTTTTCTTGATGTATTTCTTTGAAAATCTGTCATTTTATTCTGAAAGCAAGAATTTTGTCAGATCTGAAAAAAAATCTTTTCATTGTGAAGGAATATGAAGCTGAGACTTCATAGATTACTCATAATAGCAACACGGAACATTGGATCTTGCATCTGTTTATTATAATTTTTCTAGTTGAGGATAAGATCTTTTCTGTTCTTTAAGGAAAAGTAATAAGCTCCACCAGATGCACAAAACTACACAAGACATTACTGCTTACCAATCAGCTTTCACATTGCAGTAGAAAGTGACTTCAGTGGGTTTACCTTCAAGTTCCTTTTCTTCAATAAAGTTCATGAAATATTGCAGTGTCTTGCCCATTAAGCGCATGAAGTTGAGAAATTGAAAGACAGATTTCATAACATGTCCGAAATGTGTAGCTGACGTGTGGTGACAATAAAATAATACAAGGCACAGAAAGGACAAAAAAAAAAATACGGAAATGGAGAGTAAAACTAACTTAATCTAAACTCTTTTGCGATTCATTTTGGTCTTTCTTAGAAATGTTTTAAAACTTATTTCAATATATTTTTGTTTCAATATTTCTTGGAAATGTTTAATAGGTAAAACTATTCTAGGTGACTAAGTTACTAATAGGATAGTCCCCTACAGGATAGTCACCTATAAAATTGTCACCTATAGAATTGTCACTGTGACTTCTTGTTTACCATTTAATGACTCAGCTCCGATTGAGCAGGCTTTTGATCAACGTTATTCCAACCGCGACCCTCTTGTGTTTTTCGTATGTGCAAGGAAGCTAAGACAACATTATCCAACGTATTCGTTTCTAAGATAGCAGGGTGTGATTTGAGAGAGATTTTACTGATATTTCTAGTAGGTCAGGTGGCCACACGGAAACTCCTTCGTTGGCTCGTACAGACTCTGCGGCTTGCTGCGGTTGACAAACTGAAACGAAAATATTAAAAGCGCAATTGCTTTGGTGAAAAGTGAAACTGTTGCAAGTGATGCGTAATAACTAGTGTTACGTGTAAATTTACAATTTCAATTCTTTTTACCAGGTATAACTCAAGGAAACATACCGAACAAAGACTACTTTACTTTCAGTGTCTTATGTTACTCTGCATTCATGGACATGACGTAAATAATGCCACACATACAATAGTTAACGCTACCTAAATCACTTACTGCACTCCCTATAACCTTATACCTCTATTTTCCTGAATTTTTTAAAATTCCTCTCCTTACAATCATTTATTTCCCCAGTACTAGAAAACAGAGCCTTATTTAGACCTAGCATAAACATTTTGAATTAACTTGTAATTTAAATCAGTGGCGACTCAGTTCAAACCAAATAAATCACTATAAAGCCTGGAATTTTTCTTATTCGTCTTTTACATTGAATATGAAAATATGATGAAAAAAGGAGTTCAGTATATTTCCAAAAAGATCACGTCGCACATTAAATAGCAAGGAGCCATCTGTAGCACGTGCTGATTACACACACACACACACACACACACACACACACACACACACACACACACACACACACACA
>NC_068983.1:119379814-119384018 GCF_001194135.2 Octopus bimaculoides | reverse complement strand
ATATATATATATATATATATATAGTTTAATTTGAGGAAGTAATATACTCATTAGGGATTATATAACCCCAAATATTCCACTGGTTAATCTCTATCATATAATGCAAAAGTCACTGGTATATGTTAGAGATTGTTGAAATTATATATATCATCAATATTGAAGGAAAAGAAAATGGTGAAAAAATGGATGTATGAATAATTTATTTGTATGTTATAGGATGTTGAAAATTTCTTTTAAAAAACATAACAGAACAAATAAGTTGATTATAAGTTGTAAAGCTCACAAAAAAAAAACAAAAAAAAACTCTACATATGTGTTTCAGTACTATCCCCTAGTTGATCAGAGATTCTAAGCATTTGGTTAAATGCTAAGAATGATATCATATTCTAACTATATGGGGTAGAACTTCTTCGGGGTTATTATGAGCTTATAGGGCTTAGGTTACTTTTGGTTCTTTTGAAGGATGCATACAGAGTATTAGTGAGTTTAAGAAGTTAAAACTCACTAATATTCTTCTAGTTTATTCTATTTTATTCCTTATAAGCTGTGAATTTTCTTCCTTGTAAATTGTAAATTTTCCCTGTCTAAAATATTCATATTTTGTCTCTGATGACGGAGTGCCCAGTTTGTGGACATACTAATCTACCTCTTGGGGTATCCCACAAACGGCTGTAAACTTCAAAATCACCTTACCCTAATTAAATAAAAATTGAGATACTCGTTCTGCCTTGGTGTTTGATTTTTCAACTAATATATATATACTTTTACTAGTTTAAGACTGCGGCCATGCTGGAGCATCGCCTTTAGTTGAAGAAATCAACCCCTGGACTTATTCTTTGGAAGCCTAGTACTTATTCTATCGGACCCTTTTGCCGAACCGCTAAGTTACGGGGACGTAAACACACCAACATCGGATCCGATAGAATAAGTACTAGGCTTACAAAGAATAAGTCCAGGGTGGATTTCTTCAACTAAAGGGGATGCTCCAGCATGGCCGCAGTGTGAAACCATCCACGATCTAGTTTTTAAGTGGAGAGAACTTACACGGTATCTTACATCTTTTCGTTCCGAAACCTCTGGATCCAGCGATAAAATATGTTCAGTATAGTTTAAGATGATACCAGACTAGCCGGAAACTTGGCAAAATTTGACAGGAAAGTGATTCAGAGCCTCCACTCCGATAAGTCTGCCAGGTTTATTTTCTTTAGCTTCTGCTGCCTTCTTTGACCTCATGAAACTATATGACCCTTAGTTGGAGGTCTGTCAATAGCAACCACTTGGCAAAATCTTATCTGAAAGACAGCAGGAGTTTGAATTTGGATATCCCATATCCCATACGAATAACTTAACTAGAACTAAGGGTCCAATGCTTCCAGTAGGTTTACCACTTGCCCATTGACCAAATTTCATGTACTTCTATGTCCTCGCAACCGGACAAAAATAACTAGAGTATGAAAACGATGTGGAAATTGAATAAATACGCATACACCCACACCATATATATATATATATATATATATATATATATATATATATATATATATGGGAGAATGTACGAAAAAAACAAAACAACAACAGACGAGGACAGGTGGTGTAAACAACAAAAGGATGTATTAGTATGACGCTCGGGAATACGGAAAGTCTTTAACGTTTCGAGCTACGCTCTTCAACAGAAAGAATACGGAGAAAACAAGGAGAAAAACACGGAGAAAAAAAATTGAATGGTGTTTGGTCAACGGCCTATCAACTGGAACCCTCGACGTCGTAAGCGACGGAGTGCCAACAAAAATTTAATCTCAGTCTTAAATTGGGCCCCGTTTTTAAACTACAGAGGCTTCGGTGATTTACAATGAGAACTAAGACCTGATCTCACAGACAGATTAGATATTATTTATTAATCACACGTCAAATAGATTTGTGATAAGGTCTTTGATGCCCAACCATATAGTACCGGGTTCAGTCCTACTCTGTGGCATCTTCGGCAAGTGTCTTCTATAATAGCCCCGGACCAACAAAAGCCTTGTGAGTGGATTTGATAGACGGAAACCGAAAGTAAAACATATTTATTCATAATTTATTTATTCCAACCACATGGCTCCAGGTTCAGTTCTATTGCGTGGCACCTTGGGCAAGCGTCTTCTACTATAGCCTCGTGCCGACTAAAGCCATGTGAGTGAATTTTGGTAGACGGAAATTGAAAGAAGCCCGTCATATATCTGTACATGAGGTAATATCAAAAAGTTCCCGGACTAGTTCTGTTGCGCGCCGTTAGATGGCAGCATACAGTTGAGTGCGCAGTGAGAGCTACCAGTGGTCTTCATGAGACAGTGTACAAAGTGGCATTGCTGTGTTTACTTCGCAAGTTGTGAAATTTGGGGATCACGTGTATGCTGTAGTTTGCTATTTTGTCATGGACAGGAACAAAGAACCAACGTGAAATTTTGCGTTAAACTTGGTAAGTCTGCTATAGAGACATTGAGCATGCTTTGGCAAGCTTACGGTGACGGGCGCTTCAAAAGTGGAAGAAAGTCCCTGGAAGATGAGGAGTCATCTGGAAGACCTGCCACGAGTGTCACCTGGAAATGTGGTATTGTGCATCGAGAATTGAATTTTTCCCCCAGGGCCGTTTTGAAGCGTTTGAGGGAGGACATTTGATTAAAACGACCGGATCTATGAGGCGCGAAGGATTAGATTCTTCACCATGCTTTCTTCACTCGTAAGTTTCTCATCAAAACAACATGGTATCGTTTCCGCACCCGCCCTTTCGCCAAATTTACCACCTGCAGACTTCTATCTCTTCCCCAAGATGAAAATGCTGCTCAAACGTCACCGTTTTAACACCTTTATCAAGATCGAGAGCAAATCGCAGAAGGTCTTTGACTCGCTGACGGAAAACGACTTCCAGGTCGCATTCCAAAAGTGGCAGGAACGCTGGGGCCGGTGAATTGCTATGCAAGGTGACTATTTCGAAGGAGATGATGTTAAAACTTAGG
Source organism: Octopus bimaculoides (assembly GCF_001194135.2). Classification (NCBI taxonomy): domain Eukaryota; kingdom Metazoa; phylum Mollusca; class Cephalopoda; order Octopoda; family Octopodidae; genus Octopus; species Octopus bimaculoides. Next base: position 119,381,025 of record NC_068983.1, on the reverse strand, counting down.
TAAATAAGTTATTTTTTAAAATTAAACATAATTAGGTTATGTTTAATAACTAGTTATTAAACATTATCTTTCGATACTACCCCGTATCTACGTGTGTCTTCGTGTCTGAGTTTATCCTCCACCGACCGCTTGACAACTAGCGTTGTTTGTTTACGTCTCCGTAACCTAGCACTTCGGCATATGAGACGGACTGTATAAGTACTAGGCTTAGAAAAAAACAGTACAGGCGTTGATTCGCTCGATTAAAATATTTCAAAGGAGTATCCTAGCATGGCCGCAGTCTAATGACGGAAACAAGCAAAAGATAAAAAAGATATTCATAACTCACGCCACATTAGTAATCTTGGTTATTTAAAGACATTCATGGTTTAATCTACAGTACACTTATTCTATGAATTTGTTATAATGAAACAATGTAAGAAATCTTTATTCCATTTGTAATACTGAAATCTACTTGTATTGTTAACGCCTTGTTGATTTGTTTATATAAAGCGGATTATATGATCAGCGAAATTCCTAGCAACTTGTTTCATTTTCTTTATTCTTTCTCAAGAATTTAAAACTTGGAGCTAAGTAATATTTACGAATTTTAACAGTAACTCTAAAAATGTCCTAATAAATTTACAGTAACTATTGTGATATAAATGTTGTTGAGCTCCAGATCAGACTTGATCAAGCAAGCATATAATAAAAAGTCTTCCATCCCGTGTCTTTCCTGAACTACAGAACACCTCGATATAGATTCCTGAAGCGTGGGATGTGATGTGACGGGTATTTACTATTACAGTAATCCCTCGACTATCGCGGGTGTTACGTTCCAAAAAAACCCGCGGTAGGTGAAAATCCGCGAAGTAGAAACAGTACTGTATATTTTTAAAATTATTTTTATAATTGCTATATATTTATTTTATTATTTTTTATATATATTTAAGCTTTTATAAACAACCCGCACGCTCTTAGGGGTACCCGTGTCTTCTCTTCTTTTGTGGGTGAGGGACATAGTGATGGGCAGTTGTTGGCGCTGCCTTTCCTTTTGTAAGGAGGTTGCAGTTCTAAAATATAGGAGTTACGTTGGTTCCTACAGAACGGTCACGTTTAAGCGGCGATAAACGTTGCTTCGCAGTATAATATCAACATATGCATACACGCACGCACGCACGCACGCACACATACACACTTATATACATATACATACATACATACATACATAC
>NC_068983.1:119376948-119379499 GCF_001194135.2 Octopus bimaculoides | reverse complement strand
GTGTGTGTGTTTTAAAATTTATCTGCACACATTTTTATAGAATTCAGCCAGCACTGAAAGTAATGACATTTTGTATACGAATACGCCAATGTAAACAATGCGATCGAAGATAGAAAAATAATGAGTGTATATGCATATTTCAATAGTTATTGCTCTTTTATCAGTACCACATTGTAATGTGGTGTTGATGAAAGAACAATGCCTCTTGAAATATGCATGTTCAATAACTCTTCAAATATGCATATACACACATTGCCTACTTTTATTATTTTCGATTGCATTGAGTTGAGATTCCGCTGAGGTAGACTTTGCCCTTCATCCTATCTGAATCGATAAAATAAGTACCAGTTGAACACTGGGGTTGATGTAATCGATTTATTTCCACCTCCTCCAAGCTGCCCTTGTGGCAAAGATTTGAAATAATTATTTTCGATTGCATTGTTTACGTATTCGTATACGAAACGTCACAACTTTCCGTGCTATCTCCGAATTTTATGGAGAATCCGTAGTAATAAACATAAAAATGAGAACATCGTGCTGCTAACACAAAAGTAAGGCACAATATCGACTTGTGAACCTTTAATATATTTGGTAGTGGAGTGTGGTTGCAAAATGAAATACTGTGTCCTTGCTAGCAATTAATATATGTATATATCTATACACTTATCAGTTTTTCTTTCAAAAAAAAAAAACAACAAAAACCTAAATTATTTTAGCAAAAAAAAAAAAAACACTAAGATGTTACTGTTGTAATGAAAGAATTACAATACATTAATGATATAAATATGAGCATATGCCATGTATGATACGGCATATGAAGAGTTAAGATATTTTTAGCAATGGTGAGTGGGTGTCGGTCATATTACCTGCATTCATCAACGGACAAGTAAATAGTTTTTGTCATACCGTATTTTCTTATAATCGAGGGTCCATGCAAACTATATTGTGGTAGCGTATGAAACACTGCTAGTTCCTAGTGTTCTATTTCTTTAGGTTTGTAAAACCATTTCGTCGCTGTATATCGCACGGTTTTCACAGTGCGCTGATGAATCTACAACGAAAGTCTTTCCCATTAAGCTCGAGTTCTTCCATCGTATAAACCCTTAGCATTGTTTCGTTCTGTCATTGCCTTCCTTAACTAGATGACCTTCGACAGGTATTATTTTTAGCTCACCTGGGTGTCGAGACACTCTCCTCAAAAAGAGTAGTACGCTACTCAAATGAAGGAGCCAGTTTAGCCGCCAACTACTCGATCATGGAAAAGGTATTATTGGTTTCTTAGTACCACTTGCAGGTTCAATCAGTCTGTGATGAGATCCCTAACCTGGCACTTTTACCGTTTAAGATCTAGTATTTCGCAGGCATGCATTTTTTTTTTTACATAAAGAGTTAATTATAAGGTTTGTACATTGTCTTCTTACGAAATAGGTTGTAAAGTGAAAAGAGGAGAGAAAAGACAAGAAAAATGAGAAAATAAAAATAAATGCCCAACATGAAGTTTGTCTCCATAAGGACCGTTGATGTATGTATGTATGTATGTATGTATGTATGCATGTATGTATGTATGTATGTATGTATGTATGTATGTATGTATGTATGCATGCATGCATGTATGTAATGTATGAATGCAAGCTTGTATGTATGTATATGTATGTATGTGCGCGCGTGTTGTTATTTAGCTCCAAGAGCTCTGATCACTAATATGCACACTTGGTTGATATGCAGTCATTTCTGCTAATACGCTTTTCATTCAGAAACGTGTGTAAGTCTACCTTTTGTACTGTATTGTTTCCCTTTATAAAGACGACAGGATGTGATTTGAGAAAGATTTGGCTATTATTTCCTGGAATGGTTTCGCTGACTTTTGAATCAAGAAAGAAGAGACGTCAGATTGACAAAATTTCAACCGTAAAATTGCAAAGACGGAAGAATGAGATTATTTGGTATTCCGTAGTATATTCATTTTTTTTTATATGTACATGTACGAATGTATATATGTATGCGTGTGTTTGTATCTATGTCTGGATGTGTGTATGTGAGTGATTGTGTGCGCGCGTGTGTGCGCGTGCGGGCGCGTGCATGTGTGTATGTGTGTGAATGCGTGCGTGCATATGTGTGTGTATGCGTGTGCGTGCATGTGTGCGTACATGAGCGCGCGCGCGTATTTGTGTATGTGTGTGTGTGTGTGTGCATTCGGTGAGTCCAACAAAACGGCTTTTCTTGAACTCCCTGTTCTAACACTTCGAATAGCTTATTCGAAGTGGTAATGTTTTTCTAAATCTCTGAACCTGAACAAGCAATTATATATATATATATATATATATATATATATATACAGGGGCTGGACAAAATAATGGAAACACCTAGCATCACAGCATCATAATTTTGAAATATCTATAAAACCGTCAAAAGTTTGTTTATTTTTATGTTTTTGATTTATTATTATTGTTGCTTAATATGTTTTGCTAAAATTGCTGTTTCTTTTCATATATCATCGGAAAAAGGTAATTAAAATTCATTAAAATGACAGATCTATCGGACTTTCAAAGAG
>NC_068983.1:119375036-119376459 GCF_001194135.2 Octopus bimaculoides | reverse complement strand
TCCGACCACCGGTCGAGTATACGTGTGGAGACAGCTAAAAGAAGCATTTGACCCAGACTGCCTTCTTCCAACTGTTAAACATGGGGAAGGATCTGTGATGATCGGTTGGGCGGGGGTGGGGCTACATCTTGGAAATCCACCGGCCTAATAGTTTCCCTTCATGGCTGAATTAATAGTCAAGACTATTTAAGCATTTTATCTGATGAAATTCATCCTATGGTTGCGGAACTGTTTCCGGAGGGAAACGCAATCTTTCAGGATGATAATGCACCAATTCACACAACTAAAGTTGTTACTGAATGGCATGAGGAACATTCTAGTGAAGTTGAACATTTTATCTGGTCACCACAATCCATAGGTCTCAATATTATTGAACATTTATGGCATATTTTAGAAAACCAAGTAAGGAGTTGATATCCTCCGCGATCATTACTACAAGAACTGGAGAAGTTCTAGCTGAAGAATGGACAAAAATTCCTTTGCAAACAATTCAAACTTTGTATGGGTCCATACCTCGTAGAATTCAAGCTGTAATTACTGCCAAACGCGGTCCTACCCCATATTAAAATAAATTTGTTTGAAATTATAAGGTGTTTCCATTATTTTGCCCAACCCCTGTGTATGCATATATATATATATATATATATATATATATATATATATATATAATGCTAATTTATTAAGTAGCCAGAAGGTTGATTTGGTATTAATTTTTATTTTGTACTACGGTCGTTTCGACCCATCCTGCTACTGTCTCTTATGGGTGGAACTCCGTTCAACATGTATTGCATCCATTTTGCAGTCTGGGTTTCATCAGGTGCATCCATACATAAAGTTGTGTCTCGCTAAAGATCCTGAGTTTAGGCTGTCATGTTGATTCTTCAACTAGACGGGCACATAACAACATGACAGCCTAAATTCAGGAACTTTAGCGAGACACAACTTTATGTATGGATGTACCTGAAGAGACCCAGACTGCAAAATGGATGCAATACAACATGTTGAACAGATTCTCACACATAAGGGAAAGCAGCAGGATGGGTCGAAACGACCGTAGTACAAAATAAAGATTAATAGCAAATCTATCTTCTGGTTACTTGATAAATTATCATTATCTCAACTATTACTGCGGAGTTCCTGAAGTAGATCTAATGGAAATACACCCCAACTGTGGATGACATCAAGTAACCCAAACTGTGCCAGTGCTCTACTCAACACTTCAACGCTGGTGTTTTAATGGTAGCAGCTGATGAAGGAGATGTTTCTATGTGGCTTGCTTGTTTGTTGTACCTTGTTTATCATTTTGTCCATGTTCTTTTGCCACATCATGTACCCAGTTTTGTATCTATATGTACATATAGATGAAGGTATGTACATACATGTACATATTTATGCATATACTCATATATTGTTTATATATATA
>NC_068983.1:119373032-119375009 GCF_001194135.2 Octopus bimaculoides | reverse complement strand
ATATATATATATATATATATATATATATATATATATATATATATAAGACTGATAAATTAAATAAATGACAAGAGAATAAATTACGTTATGAATTTCATTAGCTTATGGGTGTTTCTGCTATAAGATGCAATGCGACCATAGCTGAGTGCTTGTGTATCACTCTATGGCTCCTTGGGAGCTTCAAAAATGAAGTGCACTTCATTTCTGAAGCTCCGATTAACCTATAGAGTGACACACAAGCACTCAACTATGAGTTCATTGCATCCTGTAGCAAGAAACAGCTGTAAGCTAATGAAATTCAGGACAAAATTTCTTATTCCCTTGTCGTTTAGTTTCTTGTTACTGCTCTGTACTCGACTGACGCTTTTATTCTGAAGCATATGTATATTGAGTTCAACTACCAGGTTATTAGTATCGCTAAGCGAAATAGTAGTAGTAAAGAAAAAGTATAGAATGAAAAAAAATGTACAATCAGTTTGCAAGAGATACAAATACCAAAACAGATAAAGAAGACCGGTGGCTATAGATGAGGAGGAGTGACCTGAAGATAGAGACAGAAGCACTTACATACGCAGTTCAAGAACAAGCGCTAAGGACTAACTATGTAAAGTGCAGAATCGACAACACTACCGTAAACGACAAATGCAAAATATGTGGTGAGAGGGGTGAAACGGCATGGCACACCATTAGCGAATGCTTGAAATTAGCTTAACGCGATTATAAAAGACGCCATGACAATGTGGCAAGAATGATCCATTGGGAACTCTGTGGAAATCACGGCCTACAAAGAACAAAGATGCGGTATGACAGGAGAATTTCATCAAATTTACACAAACAGTTTGATTAAATATTCTTCTTTTTCCTTTTCTTTTTTCCTTCCTTTTTTTCTCTTTTTCCTTTCTTTTTTTCACATATTCCTTCCTTTTCTCTCTTTTTCCTTCCTTTTTTCTCTTTTTCATTTCTTTTCCTTTTCGCCAGTTGTAAAATTGAAACTTGAAGGTTGATGATGTCATTTCAAAAACGTGTGGACGCTGGTTGCTCTCGTTCATATTTTACATTTGAATTTCTATAATTTTGAATTTCTACAATTTCTATAATCTTCGTCTTGTCTATTTACCTTTGTGAAGAGTTACGTCAATCCTTTTGAAATGATATAATAATAATAATAATAATAATAATAATAATAATAATAATAATAATAATAATAATAATAATAAAGTTGCAGACAGTGGCCCTCATGGCTTCTGATCTTAACTGATTGGAAGTGTTATGAACATAGTTTTCTCTTGGTACTAAAGATGAGCTACAGCAAATATTCTGCTCAATAGCACAGATTTTCTTGTCATTTGTTTGATCTTAACCATTTGAGCATTTTGTGGTTGACGATATGTGCATCTCTGATCACGAGCAGAAGTAGTGGGAAGCATCATAGCCATGTATTGAGAGGAATTTTTTGGGGTTTGAATAATTCACTCTTGGAAACATGGGTGTTTCTTCCAGCATTCTTAAACAGCCCTTACTCAGGGACTTTTTGAGCGGGATGGGCTACTCAACCTGAAGAAAATTCTAACTGGGCCTCACCTACAAGGTTATGCGCTGTTTATCTTGATATAAGATGACCATGTCTTGTACATACATACGGTTGTGATGCATGTGCCTGGTGTACCTTTATCAGACAGGTAGTCATGATAGGTATACTGGGCTTCGTATATTTTACCCCAGTGTCACTTTGATGGCATGCACTGCTTTCTCACTCAATAACAATAATAATAATAACAAAAACAAACACAACAACAACATATTGGCTGTGGTATGAAGCTTGCTTTCCAGCCACATGGCTCCGGGTTCAGCCCCACTGCGTGGCACCTTGGGCAAGTGTTGCTTACTATAACTTCGTGTCGACCAAAGCATTGTGAGTGGTTTTGGTAGACGGAAAACTGAAAGAAGCCCGTCGTGTGTGTATATATATATATATAT
>NC_068983.1:119371352-119372588 GCF_001194135.2 Octopus bimaculoides | reverse complement strand
ATATACATATGTACACACACATCTGTGTGTGTGCTTTAATTCTTAATTCTTTTCTTCGAGTGATGTAACCTTAGCGTTATTACGATTATTGAGAGTATAAGAATGATTTATAACCTCTGCATGAATTTGCAAGAATTGGAACCGATGTAGGTAAAAATGTTCAGGTTTGTTATTAAGCTACATCTATAGATAATATATTTAGTGGGGCATAAATTATAGAGATGGCATGGAAGTTTACTTTTACTATTACGTAATTTAGGAGATTTATGGGCTTTAATACTTCTTGTGATACTCAAGGACCGCAGAGAGTGATAACTGTTGTGAGATCCGATAGAATTACTCGAATTTTCAGGGATTATGTATGAGAAAGTGGAGTTATTATTACTAGCAATGGCACTAACATTGCAATTGTGGAAGTTAAAACAGTTACCTTGATCATTAATAGATACATAATCTTTATATTAGAATCAAAGCAGATGTTGCCTGGGTACGTTGTGTCATTATCAACGTTAAGGTTTATGTTTTCATAGTCACCCCTAACACTATTGCTGCTTCTAAGGCGGAAAATCCTGCAACATATAGAGCTAATGTATTTAGCAGTTGAAGTAGTCGGTTGATACACAGTATCACGACCGCTAATGTTGGCTACTTGACTACCATAGTCATCACTATTCAAATAGCATATTGCACGATGTTTACTACTTCAACCATGGCTCTCAATGTTAGGGCTGCAAATATTATGATTATCATTGTTATTGCTACCACCACCACCTGATTTCTCTATAACTTCGAGTGTTATTTTTAAAATACCACTTATCCAACAACGTTGGTTGTATTCGTCATGAGCAAGACATTATCTTACCTGTTTCAAATATTACTTGAAGATGATGAATTATATGTTATGATGTAATCTATGAGTACATCAATAAAATTCTACTGAAACTGCTGTCGTAAATTTAAAAACCCAATTTGTGTTCTTTTTTGTACCTAGGCTGCACTTTGAAACAGCCCTGAGTGGGATTTACGGTTTGAACTGAATTTGGTTCTCATATACCTACAATATCCTTCCAACACCTGATACCTTAATGGTTGCTTTTATTTCAATGTGAACCCTGCTATTGTACCAGGCCTTTTTTGGCGTCCTATGTGTTGTTATGCCTAGATTCTATTGAGCCTTAATCTATATATCTATATCTATATATATATATATATATATATATATATATATATATATAT
>NC_068983.1:119366093-119371002 GCF_001194135.2 Octopus bimaculoides | reverse complement strand
TTTGACTTCTATTATTTTTGTATTAATATTTATGTATTTTTTTATATTGTTTTCTTCGTATTTTATATTGTTTTAACCTCCAACTTCTTTCTTTTTTGGACCCTCTCCTTCTAGCTCATATAAGCTAGTTATGTTTATTTAGCACTCACTCTACCCTGAATTGTAGCACAATATGGACAGATTTTGGAATACCGATGAACTTTTATGTAAATGTATCAACTTAAAGGATAAACATATTACAATGTATATTACAATGGATATTACAATGGACAATACCAAGTGGACTCCCACTTTTTATCTCTCATCTTGTTCTGCGTTGTACTTGGAGTAGCCACATTAGAAAAGGTATTACAGTATCTGAGCAAATCACAATCTGACAAACCGAGTGGAAAAGAGAGCTACATAAGTTCAGAATTACCTTTTCATTAGCAATGGGTTGCGGCCAACATTTCCAGCGTATAGCAGAAAGATCATATGCGAATTGAACTTAACACCCACTCCCAGACACAGGGACCAAGTCCTCGAAAAGTGATATCAATAGAGAACCGGCAATTCAGTTTCTTCAACAACAGCAAAACAGATATCAAGGAAACAATCTCGTAATATTATACACTCTTTCTCCACATGCTAGATCTTTAAACTCATCGTAAAAGCTGGGCGTAAAAGTCTCTGATGATCTTTCATTGTGAACACACGTGTAATAGTGTTAAGAATTTATCGTCCAAGCAAGGATAAATCTCTTCAAAGCGAGAGTGTAGTCTTTATTAGAGAACTGCTCATATTACTAAGCTGGAACTACACATACATATAACCTAGGCTGCATTCGAAGGAAAAAAACAAACAAAACTAAACAAAAACAAACAAAAACAAAAACATCCAACTGATTAACAAAACTTCACTCAGTTATACACTTGAAATATTCGCTTTTCCACATGTCTTTTCAAGAGTGACTACAGCAGTTCACGTAGCTTTGATTTAGGAAGATAAGTAGAACTGCCTTTAAAGTTCACACTAAGGACCTACTTATCTTTGTTCTATCCTATCCATTAAGAAACACAGCCTTCCGGAATTATTTTGTATGACATATTTTCCTTGCAAATTTTCAAATGAAATGCTAACAGCATCAATAAAGAGCTAGGCATAGTCAATGTTTCTCAGTGACGTGGTTCTGAATTCTAACCCTTTGCTCCTTCATAACTTCAGATCGGCTAGATCCTTACAAGTGAAATTGTTTAAACGGGAACTATTCGGAAACTCATCTTGTGGGCTGTACCGGTGGTCGGTGGTAGACTTTGTCTCTAAGGTAAACATTACTACTTGGTTCTTGGGAGCCTTTCGTGGATGCAAGCATTCAGAGTAAATCACTGATTTGAAAATAAGGATATGCAAATTTTTCTTCCATTTTCCCACTTGTCTGAAAGAACCTATTACAAGGTAATGGACGATACCATTTGTTTTATGATTAAACCAAAACCATAGGAATTCGAGTCTGCGAGGGGCGGAAAAAATATGGTGGGGAGGTACACATCTTTGTCCGATGTAATGTCTCTGCCAGAAACAACCGAAACGCCTAATAGATTAAAATTCATGGTACTGCTGTAGTAAAACACTATCTTATCTACTAGGCCATTACAAGACATTGAATACCCGAGGTACTTTTCTCACGAAAGATTTGAGTTTAGAAATATCAAATACTTAATGCTCAATGTATATCAACGAATAATCATTTCCAAAATCGTCTTCGTATTTAATTAAGAGTGTCATTTGGGGAAGATTCTACCACGATAGCACAGACCTTCTTGGCAAAGGGACCGTAAATTCCAGGTCATGTATGTGATGCTCTAAGACTGAGGTTCCCAAAGTAGGCAATACTGCACCCCCCCGGGGATAGTGAAAAAATCCAGAGGGGCGTTGAAGAAAAGTGTGGCGATAATGGGGTGGTCAAAATGGATGTAAAAATAATACAATACTGGTTTAATTAGGCTATGTTTTATTTGTGAAATACAGTTGGTTTTGAATTTGCTGCTGAAAGCGGGGTGAGTGTGTGGGGTAGGGGGCACCTTTTAATACATTACATCGGACAGAGATGTGGAACTCCCAACCAGCCTGTGGCGCGTGTGAAGCTCACGTGAGTGTGAACTTATGGTTTTTGTTATTTTTGTTTAAACCCCAGGCCATTGCTGATTTGGAAAAATTATGATAGAAGGTGGTCAAAGTGGGACCGTCATTTTGTATATTTCGGCCTACATTATCTTTTACTTATTTCAGTCATTAGACTGCGGCCATACTGGGGTATCGCCTTGAGGAATCTTTTGTCGAATGAATTGAGTCCAAAACTTATTCTTTTAAGCCCGGTACTTACTCTATCTTTTTTGCTGGACCGCTTAGTTACAGGGAGGTAAACGCACCAACACTGGTTGTCAAGCGGTAGTGGGGGGGGGGGACAAACACAAACACAAAGACACCCCCTATCTATCCATCCATCTATCTATCTATCTATCTATCTATCTATCTATCTATCTATCTATCTATCTATCTATATACTACGGACATCTTTCAGTTTCCGTCAACCAAATCCACTCACAAAGCTTTGACCAACCTGAGGCTATAGTAGAAGACGCTAGCCCAAGGAGCCACGTAGTAGGACTGAACACAGAACCATGTGGTTGGGAAGCAAGCTTCTTTATTTCATATAGATTTGCCATACAGGCATTACGTGGAGGCGCAATGGCCCAGTGGTTAGGGCAGCGGACTCGCGGTCGGAGGATCAGGGTTTCGATTCCCAGACCGGGCATTGTGTGTGTTTATTGAGCGAAAACACCTAAAAGCTCCACGAGGTTCCAGCATGGGGGTGGGCGACCCCTGTTGTACTCTTTTGCCCCAACTTTCTCTCACTCTTTCTTCCTGTTCTTGAGTAACGCTGCGATGGACTGGCATTCCGTCCAGCTGGAGGGAAGACATACGCCATAGAAATCGGGAAACCGGGCCCATGAGCCTGGCTAGGCTTGAAAAGGGCGCATAAATAAAAAATAATACAGGCATTACAGAGAGGGGACAAACAAGGACAGACAAACATAAAGAGTGAAGAAGCTTTTACGTTTTAAAAATGTCAAATCAATCGGATGAAAAAAAATGAATCGATGAAATATGCAATAAGAATTTTAAATAAGTCATTGCGTTCCACAATGAGGAGCGTTGAAAGAAAGGCACCCGGCCATCTGGGTAGGACTTTTACTTTTTAACCCGACCTCACTTACCTGGTACCAATCGCACCCAGCTTACTCACCACAGGCTTCCATCTTTTCAAACATATCTCGTGACAGACACTTCTCCAGCTTGGTCTTACTACCGAGGTGGTAACTAAAAAACTTAACCAACCTCTGGCCAGAGACAAAGGTACCTGTCACTATACCTTTCACACGTATCTTCCTTACTGTTTTTTTTTTCAGTATGACTACTACGCAGAGAAAACAAGCCTTCCTTTCCCTGTTAAGGAAAGGAGGTGGCACAATCTCGATGATAGACTCAGCTGATAGCTGTACTCTTCCTATCACTGTACTCTTCCTATCACTATACTCTTCCCAGCACAAAGCAATCAGTCACGATAACTCAGGACACTCCACGAATGCGTGCAAGACGGTTTCCCTATCTTGCCCACATCTCGGGCATGTCAGCTAGACGGCACTTGCATGTCTTGATAGTTTGTCACGAACAGGTAACGCCGCACGGAAGCACTGCCAAGCCAGGGATTTCTGGTAATTATCCAGATACCCCGGTCCGAACGTTCTGAACAGGTTGACCAACTGATTTTCATTGTTGTCAACGGTCTCCCCCAATGCGTCTTCGATTAGATTCCACTAACCCGCTATAGAAATCCGCGGTGGAACTCCTGCTGCCAGCGTTGCTCGCCCAAGAGAGTAGCTGGAGCGCCTGACGGCACTCCAAATGCCAGTCTCTCAGCTTAGGTCTTGCTTGATCCATGTACCAATGTCGGTTAAGGACGTTAACTGGGGAAGGTAGAACCGAACGTGCGGTGACCATACCTACTCTCCATCTAGGTAAAACTAGAGGTGCCTCAACCTTAACGCGAATTTTCGCATCTTCAGGCAACGTATCCCTAGCCCACCCGTTAGCGGTTTCTGGCAGCAAACAGAGCGCCTTACAAGTGGCTTCCCTCCCTTCCACAAAAAGCGGAAAAGGATTCTCTCCAGCTTGTTCATCTACAAATCGGGGCAAGGCACCACGGTCAGACGGTAGGTGACTACTGATGCTATAAACATCTGCACCACCTCCGCCCTCCCTAGCAAGGATAACGCCCACCCAAACCAGGCCTGGGTTAGAGAAGTCACCCTGCTGGCCACCTCACTTCAAGTTTTCTCTATCTGGAGGTCTGGACCAATCCAGACACCGAGCAGCTTAACAGGACCTTCTGTCCAACGCCCCACGGCGTTATTGGACGCCATCGGCTTGCCTCTCCAGGTGCCGAGTTGCAAACCGACCGACTTGTACTTGTTAACCTTTATTCCTGCCACCGCCTTGTAACTTTTGATGGCCTTTTCCACCGCTGGAAGCTGGCCCTCATCTGCATATGCCGTAGCTCCTCTTCCACACCATAGACCATGCGGCGCACCCCCTAGCGCCTCCAACGTCCGCAGCAATGGCTCAAGAGCCAATACATACAAAAGCGGAGATAGAGGACACCCCTGACGAACTGAACGCTCGATCCTGAACGGTTTCGAAAAGAGCCCGTTCACCTTGACGACAGACTCGATGTCGCTGTACAAAGCAGCAATCCAACCACGGAAGGTCGGGCCCAGGCCAGCCTTCTCGAGGACCGCCGCCAAGTACCGACAGTCGACTCTATCAAATGCCTTAGTGTGATTAAAATGCACCAGTGCCCCCCCCCTCT
>NC_068983.1:119359275-119365659 GCF_001194135.2 Octopus bimaculoides | reverse complement strand
GAGAGACGCGGGCCACCATACAGGAAGTCCCTAAGGGCCTCACCATGATCCAGCGTTCCCCCCCTCCCGAACAACTCGGCAAAGTGCTTGTAAAGTGCCTCACACATCTCGTCCCGTCCTTCGACTGAACATCCGTTTTCGTCGACAAAAAACCTAATTGTAGCATCGTTGCCACACTGGGTTTCTACCGCACGGGCCCATCCGGCAACATTAATTCCCTCACGGCCCAACGCTCGCACTTTAGCCCGAACTCTACACCCCTCATGTTTGGCTTTGAGGTGACGGTCCAATGCCATTCTCGCTGCCAAACTGTGAGATGCAGAGCCCAACCTCAACGCCTCTTCTAAGTCCTTGACTAGTTGCCCTTCTATTCTGGCTTTATCTAGTCTTAGTTGTTGACTAAACCTAATGGACACAAATCGAATGGCTCTCTTGAGGGCGAACCACCACCGGTTATTAACCACGGGGCCGTTTAACGCCCTCTGTGCTAACTCCTTAATCCGGCTACGGCATGTCTCGCAAGTCAAAATAGACTTGTTAAGCTTCCAGTAGCAGGGTCCTCTCTTAACTGTACTATCTATGTCCAGTCTACACTTTACCATTCTATGGTCAGTGTAGGCCACCTGGACAATCCGTAGATAGCAAAAACTAGTCTTATCTTTAGTTTTTATCACTATCCTTTCTAAGTAAGACTTGAGCTTTCTGTCGCCACTAATCCAGGTCCACTCTGGGACGTCCGGATAGTCCACGCGAATGTGGCTCTTTTTTCCCACATTCATAGCAGGTGAGTTTTCTTCCTTCCACCTGCACTCTAAGGGCCACATTCTCGCCCACAAGTACCCTTTCAGGAAGCTTCTGAAGGTCTTCCTGAGTCCCCTGTACAGTTGCTGTAATGCACCGCCCGAGGCAATTCTGGGGGGCAGAGCATGTAATTTGCAAGAATTTTATACGGTCCGTCCTGTTAAACCACAGGGCGGCCATCACCTCCTTCGGGTCAACCTCCGGTGGTACTTCTGTCACCTTCACACGGGAAGTCCACTTTCCCATGTATGTTGGTAGAGGTACCACTTCTTTTGTTTTCAAGGGACACACGGAATGCCCGCGGGCCACCTCTTCACTAGAAAAACGGACCTCAACTGTACCGTATGCCTGTCCCCTTGCAATATAGACTACGTCTTTCCATATCAGGGAATTTTGTCTTTCTCGAAGTGTTTAAACCTTCTGTTTTGTGGGTAGAAGGATTTAAACACTACGGTCCGTTTTTCTGTGTCGACCACACTGGAGGAGGGGGTATTTTAACGTCACCGCCCTCCTCTTTCATTCTTTTAAATAAACCTTCCAGCTGATCACAGGAATGTCGATATTTTCGGTTGCCACCGCGGCAACCACCGAAAACTTTTTCACATTTTCTTGCTTACTCTCTACGAGAGTACACCTCTCGTGTATAATTCAACCGACATTCTTCGGTTGAAATTAGTTTCACAAGTAAATTATACAAATTAAATAGTTTCCCACAAAAATGGGAAATAAAAAATGTTCACTAACAAAGTTCAAATCCCACCCCCGTTTGGGAAAGGGGCACAAAAATTAGTCCAAAAAGACTATACTCAGTTTGACAAAACAACGTTCATAAAAATGCCACAATGGCCAACAAATACTGGTCAACAATTCGTTCTCCTTTAGTTATTCCCCGGTAAAACCGGGAAATAATTCAACAATGTTCAACAATAAAGTTCAACGTTCACCAAATAACAATAACAATTCCAAACGGTAATCTAACGTTTTCAACAACAACAACAACAAAAATGCTTACCGGCAGCGAAAAAAAAAAAACACGTCCGACAAAAATTTGGGAAGCAAGCTTCTTACCACACAGCCACTCCTGTGCCTATTATCTTTCATCTTTTATTTTTATTTTTTACTTGTTCTAACGTACGTTTTTGCCGAACCACTAGGTTACAAGAACGGAAAGAAACCAACACCGGTTGTTAAGCGATAGTGGGGACAAACACAAATACATACATACATACATACATACATACATACATACATACATATACGATACCCATCTTTTAGTTTCCGTCTACCAAATTCATTCACAAGGCTTTGATCGGCCTGGGACTGTTGTAGAGGGCACTTGCCCAAAGTGCCACGCAGTGGGACTGAACCCAGAGCCTTGTAGTACCACACAGCTACGCCTCTTTGCTGTTTTTTTCTTTCTTCTTTTTTTTAAAAATATATATATTAAAGACAGTTAAGTATAATTTGTGGGAACTTGGTTGCTATTTCTAGCCTTATTGACCCATGAACTTTCGTTGTTGTTGAGGTATGGAGAGCTAGGTGGATGATCTATCACTTCAGCTGCTTAACTATTTGTGATAGAGCAAATGGGATGCGCATTGGTTGCCACTGGTAATCAGTGTTAAGCTGACGGAAATCCGACCATTTAGTGTGGTTGAGGTGGGGAGTGGCTGGGTCAGTGCGATGACAGGGTTCATTGAGGCACGTAAAATAAATTACCTTGCTTTGTAACATAACAGATTAGAACTCGTGTTACTTTGGATCGGTGTCTAATCTTTTTCACTCGACTATTCCCTTTATCTGTGACACTTACTTCTCTCCTTCCGTCACACCGGATGAGTATACACATATAATTGCATGCATATATATATATATATATGGGCGCGTGCATACACGCACGCACACACATACACACACATACACGCATGTATATATATATATATATGCATTTCTGTATGTATGTATGTATGTATGTATGTATGTATGTATGTATGTACGTACCGTATTTATTTTCTTCGAAATTTATAAGCGTTTCCCTTCGACTAATTCAAGCCGGCGATTAACCAAAGCGACAAGGTTTCTGAATAAGCAATCACGTACATCATGTGTGTGCATATGTGTGTGCATATGTGTGTGCATATGTGTGTGCGTGCTATTGTTTATGTGTGCGAGCGCATTTGTATGTCACTATGTTTATGCATGTGTATACGAGTGTGACTGTCTACAGCGTATAATAAATTAGTAGCTCAAGAATCAATAGATGAACGGCACACCTTTTTCTTCTTTACTCTGCTAGTACCTTCTCTTTCGCTTCTTTCTCACCTTTCTTCTTTCGGTTTTATGGTGTCACCCTCTTTCATTTTATTGCGTTTAATAAAATGTTTCATATTACCGATCCACTTTTCTTTTTCATACTCTTATTCTCTTCAATTATAGTTCACAGTTTCGATTTATTCCTCCCTTCCCTTGGAGTCTCTTATCTCCCTTCCGTTGTGAATCGGAAATCCAACGCGTCATTCATATAGCAACTGTTGCTAAATGGAATTACGTCACACAGTGAGAGAGTCTATTTAAAAGTATGAACAGCAGGCTGTCGAGAGTAGTATATGTAAAGAACCTGTGCACGATAAGCGAGCGAGGAGGTTCTTTTCTCCTACATTGTTGAATCAGAACAAGTAGCAGTAGTATCTGTTGAAATAAACCTACTCGTTGCTGGTGAATTAAGTGGAAAGGACTGTTCTGTCGTCAACAAGTGGAGTAGTAGACTTCCTCAGTTCTGAGACATGAGTGGTGACTTTTATTTATTCGTTTTTGTTTTATTCTTTTGAATTTGGCTGGATCACCTCTTTTTTCTTTGTTTTTGAACGAATATAAAAATTGACGCAATTCCACTTGGGTGTATTGAAGTTTCTTGGTGCGGGACGAAAGATTTTTTTCTAAGTAGAAATTGTTGAACTCATACAGACTTTCAATTACAGTCGTTTAAATGCTATAATTGTTGATATTAATGAAAAAGAAAGTTAATGAAGTCAGTTTAACACCGCAAGTCCAGCAATGTAAATATACATGTAAACTGTACATGCATATAGTTAATCCAACAAACATAATCATACGCACACCGAAACGTACATAAACATATACTTTCATTTTTACGGATATTTTAACACGAATTTTAAACATAGACTCTGATATATAAGTAGGTAAAACATTTGTCCACAAATAATATTCATCTATTAATACGTCTATATTTTGTTAAAACCCTTAAAGTAATTTATCCATCCATTCATCCATCCATACATAATGTACGTTATGTATTCTTACGAAGTTTCATACTTCTTATGAATTTCCATATCTCTTCCCGTAACAGTATCATAGTAACATACTACTTATTGACCGGACCTCAGAAGTGGATTAATTTCTTTTGTGAAAATTTTATTTTATTACAAACCTTCGTAATTACTGCTTAAAAATACATTTCGATAGCATTATAAAACAAAAGTAAATAAATAAACACTTTCCATAGAAGAATGGAGAATCATCGGGAACCAATCTACCGAACAGATCCGAATGTGGAACTTGAGGATCAATTACGGAAATTAGCTTTTGTGCGACATCCCAGCACCCAGAGCGAAGGCGATGTCTTCAGTCCTGTAGGTTCAACGTTCCAACCCAATCGGTATAAACGCACCGAAAGTATCACCTACGATGAAATGAGCGAAGAAGAAATTGTCAAGTCACTTTCCACTCATTATAAAGGTATTTTGAGTAACCTGGGAGAAAATCCTCACAGACAAGGACTATTGCGGACCCCAGAGAGAGCAGCTAAAGCTATTATGTTCTTTACAAAGGGCTATAAAGAAAACATTGAAGGTAAGTGAAAAGTTCAGGTGCGATTTTACTAGATATAGATGGCTACTTATCATTTTAGAAACGATAACAATATCACATAAAAAAAACTTAGATAAGACTGGTGACTTAAGAATATAAAATAAAGGGAAATGTTAAAACAGAAACAAAAATAAAAACGAAAACACATGAGAAGTTTGCAAGTCTTCTTTATCACTTTCTTTAACGTGTCCGGCATAAGAACAATGACTACTCGGTTTCATAACTCGAGTCCGTCCGTCCGTCCGTCCACACACACACACACACACGTACGCCTGCGCGCACAGAGAGAGAGAGAGAGAGAGAGAGAGAGAGAGAGAGAACGAATTAAGTGTAAGAAAGTACTATTTACAGTTTTCCCTTTAATTTACATTATAAACTAACCAAACGCTCGCTTGTTCGTATATTCCTAATTCCTTCTGTCAATCTGTTAACATTTGTGTGCGTGTGTCATTGAAAGTTTGCGTACTGTTTGTTGTACGCAGTCTTTCTGTGCGTACATTCCTGCGTGCTGCGCTCGTTTTCTGTGCTTGTTCTCGTGACCGCGTGTGTCTGTATCACTTATTCATTGCTGCTTGTGGATCAGTTGCCTGCGTGTGCATTTGGATAAGTGCGCTGCGTGTATACGTACATATGTGTGCGTATGTTCCAACTTCTATGGGGAAATTGTGTGTGTGCGTGCGTGCGTGTGTGTGTGTGTGTGTGTGTGTCGTTGCAGTTCATCGTATTGTGTTCAAAGACATTGAACATGTTCTACGATAAATTATTGTCCCGAAGGCGGTGGCAAAGCGCTGGATTACTTGCATTACTGTGTTTACTTTCGTCTCTTTGCTTTCCGAGATCGAATCTTGCCGGGTGTTAACTTTGTGTTTCATCCCTCACTCGATTTATAAATACCATTTAATAGTTTCAATCAACTCTCAAAATTAGCGTTGTCTTTTCAAAAACAAATCAACTATTCTCAGGAAAGCATGAATATTACAAGTTCTCATTTCTGTATTTCTAAAGATATCAGACTTCAAGTCGTTGAAATAGTCAACCCGCTTCACAAATCTGCCGCTAATGTACTTGCGACAAGCATGACGGTCATAACTTCCCAATTTTATCTTTCCAAAAGCTACAAGTCTTTTGTATCGACTACCGCTGCTCCCAACGATCCAAAAAGGCAATACATAACTAGTTTTATGCACGCAAAAAATAACAGCTAATTCACACTGTAGGGTCTTTAAAAAAAACACGGGTATCACATCCCAGGCTACACAATTCCATGTTAACAAAGAGGTGGAATGGTCATATTTCAAATGTCTTTGATCAAACGCCGGTTTCATAAGTGGTGACGAGGGAATAACCGTCAATAACAACCATAACAATAAAACATTATGACAAACGATCAACATTAAGTAGAAACAAATTACTGAAAAGTGAATCCGTGAGTTTATCTCGAATCGTACATATATCTAAAGACTGGTTCATGCTTATATGCATACATACATACGTACACACATATATATATGATGTGGCCATGCAGGAGCACTGCTGATAGAATATATGTATCTTCATATGTGTACAGGTATATACATGTGTGTGTGTCTGTGTGTGTGTATATATATATATATATATATATATATATATATATATATGTGTGTATTCTTTTATTCTTTTACTTGTTTCAGCTATTAGACAGCGGCCATACTGGGG
>NC_068983.1:119358628-119359027 GCF_001194135.2 Octopus bimaculoides | reverse complement strand
ACACACACACACACACACACACACACACACACACACACACACACATTTATAAATACGACGGGCTTATTTCACTTTCCGTCTAACAAATCTACTCATAAGGCTTTGGTCGGACCAAGGCTATAGCAGAGAACACTTGCCCGCGTTACCACGCAGTGAGACTGAACCCGGAATAGTGTGGTTCGGAGCAACCTTCTTACCACACAGCCACTGCTGCGCTTATAGCTTCTTATACATAGAGATATACATACATACATAGAGATATACATACATACATACATACATACATACATACATACATACATACATATATACATACATACATACGTACGTACGTACGTACGTACATACATACATACATACATACAAACCTACCTATACACACACACACACATACACACA
>NC_068983.1:119356820-119357879 GCF_001194135.2 Octopus bimaculoides | reverse complement strand
ATATATATATATATATATATATATGTATGTATGCATGCACATATATACGTTTTCCTCTCTTTATATATATATATATATATATATATACATGTATATGTACACACACACACACACACATATGCATGCACAGACATACATAATTACATTCTTATATACATACATGTTTGTGTTATGTAAGTTTCTTTTCACGTTCAGGAATGTTGGCGGGAGGAAATGAAGAATATATATCGTCAGACCGAAGATCGGTCCAAATGCGTGCAACTGAATCTACTCGGTTCAAGGCGTCCAATGATCAATGGGCTGTGGTGTTAAACCGGATAATGGATTAAATCTACCACTAGTTTATACCCAGAAAAGTACATCTTTCCATTCCAGTTCGAAGTCGTCTTAGTAACATTATAGGCCTTCCCGGGCAAATGAGTGCTGTGGGCTCTTTGGGCTTTTATATTCTGAAGCAAGCTGGATCATACATAAACCATAACTGGCCACGTAAGACCCAGGAGCCCCACTTCCGCGGGTGACTGCTCTGTGTGCATTTGCCATAAGATGGCACTGTTACCATCACAGTGAGCGGACGCAGGACACTGTACGACAGATGTATGGTGTGATGGGAATAGCAGCCACATTTTCATATCTCACCCTTCTGTATAGGACGCATTGGATAAATTATTCTTAGATATATTTTTTGTTTAAAAGATGGGTTGTTGTCTTTCAACATCTGGCAATTCGTTTATAGCTGACATTAGGTTAAATAACAAGACGACGACGACATCAGCGACAACATCATCATCATCATCGTAGTCGTCGTCGTCGTCGTCGACGACAACAACAACAACAACAGCAACAGCAGCAGCAGTAGCAGTAGCAGCAACAACAACAGCAATGTTTTGTGTTGGTTGGAAGACAGTATTTTTCATCGAATTTATTCATTTTTTTTATTAAACGTTTTCTGAAGAAATTTTGCAGTTATAGTAAATATTTGACAAAGTATTTGACGAAGTATTCGCAAAATCATTGTTAGTATTAATGTAATGTGTTAAACCAATGATATTCTTAAAG
>NC_068983.1:119353390-119355921 GCF_001194135.2 Octopus bimaculoides | reverse complement strand
ACGTCGTTGTCCTGTATATATATATCTGCAATATATCTATAGACGCTGCAATATATCTATAGTCAAAACCCTTAAATCTCTCAACTCCAATACGTAGCTTTAAATAAATATCATGAGGAGGTACGCCTTACAGTGAAAAACTTATTGTCTAATTAACGAATTAATCTAATTTCTGTTAGCTTATAATGTGTTCTAAGCTGATAAAACTTAAACTGCAGAATTTGGAAAAGTCAGCGGGAAACCATTCTTGCACTCAATCTCAAATTGAAGTTGTCATTCATCTTATTCAAGTTCGACAATCTTTCAAACAGACTGATCTATAATAGACTATCTCACGTTGTAGTCATCATGCGTATGCATGATGACTACTATTTGGTAGTCATCTTAATCATCTTTAGATAAACGTTTACTATTTGAATTGAAATGAATATATTAAAAGTTACTTGTTTGATCATAATGAAGAAGAAACGGAACACTTGAGAACAGTTTAGCTGTTAACAGCGTTGATGCCACAGAGACAAGTAACTGTACTGTTGGAAGAGCCTTCAAGAGGCCAACGACAATATGGTAAAAATGGCGGATAATGTTATTGTTCGAAAATATGGTAGCCGTCATTAGAAAATATGATTGTAGTGAGTAGACATGTGTTCATATGCGTGATTGTTTACTTTGGACGTCAGATTCATTAAATACATATCTTCAAGAAGGTATGCAATCATGTCTGTATGTTTGTCTGTTTTTGTACCTGTTAGTCTGTTTGTCTGTCTATCTGTCTGTCTATCTGTCTGTCTATATCTATCTATCTATCTATCTATCTATCTATCTATCTATCTATCTATCTATCTATCTATCTATGCATACGTAATTAGATTCGTTAATATTTCGTACTGAAGATATGCAACCAAAATCGAAATAAAAAATTCTATTTGCAAAGATTAAGAACATTATAACTGAAACGAGACCCCTCTAACCACCACCACAAAACACAGAAACAGAAAGCCATGTTAAATAAATAAAGATCACATGATGTATTTTTTTCCTTATTTGGTAAACAAAAAGGGACATGGGATGGTTTCCTAGTTAGATATATCTCTTCCTTGAAAGGGAAGCATCCAATGAAAAACCAGCTCACACACGCACGCACGGGCGCGCCAGCGCACACGCTCGTCTGTATATTATCCTACGCTTGTGACATTCACAACACCTTCTCTCAGTGGTCCATTGAATCGGCATTTTATGTTGGTAACACCAGCATATTATTCAAAGTCTGGTGGAAATGAACTCGATGAAGAGTTTAAAACGTCAAGTGACTATTTGTTAAACATCTTGCTGTTATCAAACACAATCGGGAATGTAGTTGTTGAACGAGATATACCACTTCAAAAAGTGTAAAAGTGTACGGAATTTTGAAAACATAATCAGGAAGCTACAAAAATACTTCACATACAAATATGGTAGACAAGAGAATTCAAACTCAATTTTTCATCGAAAGACGTTCTTTATTGGAGAATTTAGTATTTACCCTTCATTTAGTGTTGGGAAATAACCCGTCTATACAACGGTAGACTCTTGGTGGTTGTTCTCTGATATACAGTGTCAAATACAATACGACAATAACTTTTAATAAAAAGCAACTTTTGTATGTATGCTGTTCCTTTTCATGTACTGGACTCCAGCGATCAGCATCTTCTTGAACTATTCTATTTGGCAGATTTTAGCTTTAATTCCTAAAATTAGGGCCATTTGTAAGGTTTGAGATCAGTCTTGTCTTTTTCAAAATGAATTTGCTCAATTGATATGTTGATAAATCCAGATTATACAGATCCTTTTGATTTTTAATGAAAACATTAAATTTCCTGAATGTTAATAATATATTTTCCTTATAAAAGCAATCTTCTTTTGCACAAGCCATGGCATGGCTGTGTAGTTAAAAAGTCTGTTTCGAATCTACCATGCAGGAGAATGTGCAAGTCTCTTCTACCACAGTCTCGAATATCTTATGGGAAATTTGATAGACGAGAACTATGGAAACCCGCCTTTTCTCTCCCTCTACTTTCTTTCTCTCTCTCTCCCTACTCTCTCTCTCCCTACTCTCTCTCTCCCTACTCTCTCTCCCTACTCTCTCTCTCCCTACTCTCTCTCCCTACTCTCTCTCTCCCTACTCTCTCTCTCCCTACTCTCTCTCTCCCTACTCTCTCTCTCCCTACTCTCTCTCTCCCTACTCTCTCTACTCTCTCTCTCCCTACTCTCTCTACTCTCTCTCTCCCTACTCTCTCTACTCTCTCTACTCTCTCCCATTCTCTCTCCGTCCCCCCTCTCTCTGTGTATATACACACATATACATACACATATATATTATATATACGAGGGAGTGCTGAGAAATTCCTGGCTTTGAATAAAAGAAAATATAGGAGGACCAGTTAAGTAAGATTTTATTCAACATATTCCCCTCTCAGATTCACACACTTATTACAATTTTTTCTAAACCCTGAAAAAGAACCAGGCCTTTCGTAATACCTTTAAAACCAGGA
>NC_068983.1:119350501-119353285 GCF_001194135.2 Octopus bimaculoides | reverse complement strand
TTATAATAATTCTGCTTTCCATTACGTTACTTAGCCAGTTGGTAACGCTTTCACGTGATCAGAGAAAAAGAGGAAGAGAGAAAAAGAGGGACAGAGAAGCGTCCATGACGTAGGCAGAGGGAACATAATTGTAACGCTTTCGCGCGATTAGTTGAAGGGGAAGAGAAAACGAGAAAAGAAAGGGTAGAGGAAGAAAAGAGGATAAGACGAAGAATGAGGCAGAAAGAGAGAGAAAGACAGAGAGAGAGAGAGAGAGAGAGAGAGAGAGAGAGAGAGAGAGAGAGAGAGAGAGAGAGAGAGAGAGAGAAGACGAGACAGAAAATGAGAAGAGAGAAGCGTCCGTGACATGTGGTGGGGGAACGTAATATTTATCGTGTGGTTAAAAAAGTTAGTTGACGGTAGTGATATAGAGAAGAGTTAGGAATATAATTTTAGCAGATGGGTGATGTTCTGATGGTGAGATTAAAGAAAGGCAAAGAGAGAGAGAGAAAGAGAGAGAGAGAGAAAGAAAGAAAAAGAGAGAGAGAGAGAGAGAGAGAGAAATGATGGTGGTAATGATGGTGGTGATGATGGTGGTGATGGTGGTGGTGGAGGTGGCGATGGTGAATACATAGTGAAAGACATTTTTTAATTGAACTAAGTTTTTTTTTATATCACCTATTACTTAACGCATACGCATCCCAAACTTGCCATTCACTTTAGAAAGAAACCACTTTCCCGTTCGCCTGTCATAAGCAATGACTATCAATAAATCACAAGGGCATACATTTGATAAAGTGGGGCTGTCTTGCCTGAACCTGTATTCGGCTATGGTTAGCTATAAGTTGCATTCTCAAGGGTTCGCAAATTATCTGATGTGAGAGTCAAAATTATCAACATTGACAAACAAGTAGAGAACCTACACGAAGAACATAGTCCGCAAAGAAGTATTGGATTGAAAGGTGTACGCAACTTGAAATGTGTATTGGCTCTTCCCCATCACCTTGGCTTATAGGTTATCAACTATGTGATTTTCAGAGTATGCCATGTTGCATTAAATGTTTACTCCTGTGAAATTGTGACCCTATATTTTACATATAAAATATTTTTGTTTTACA
Source organism: Octopus bimaculoides (assembly GCF_001194135.2). Lineage (NCBI taxonomy): Eukaryota > Metazoa > Mollusca > Cephalopoda > Octopoda > Octopodidae > Octopus > Octopus bimaculoides. Next base: position 119,352,188 of record NC_068983.1, on the reverse strand, counting down.
GTAAAAGTTTTGATTTCTAGACATGAAATTGAAAGCATGTAAATTTTTAAAATGTAATTTTTTCTGTTTATATGGAAAAATAGAAAAATAAAAGTGATTATTCATATTATTAGTGCTGTGTATTAAGTCTATAACACTGTGCATAAAGTGCATAATATATATATATATATATAAAGTGCATTAAGTAATCATCGTATTCCAATTTCCTTCAAGGTCCTTTGGATAAAGTTTTCAAGAGTAACCCATTATTAATTCCATGAAATATTCGTGGGTCCTGCTAGTGTATATATATATATATATATATATATATATATATATATATATATCTTTTGCTTCTGTAAACTGATAAAGATGTAAACAACGGCAAGAAACCTAGATATATTTTGTCACTTTCGCCATCAAAAATGTAAGGAATCAGTGATAGGTTTGTGGCAAAGTTGTAATTGAGGTGCGGTTGGTCGTAAATTACTATGTAATATTCTATCCACTGTTAATGTTAATTTTATTAATGAAAATTCGAATTTGAAGGGCAAATGGCTCATTATATTATGTGCATCAGCATTATTGTTCGAAAAGAACTCGAAGCAACTGTAACGGCTAAATGGAATGAAATGAAATCATGGGGTGACGGCATTACTGTGAACTGTGATACTGTCTGCAACAAATAACAGGTGAAAGATAAATTTAATTCTAGGTTAGTTATAATGATAATATATAAAAAAAGAAGATTGTACAAAATCGTGACGTTTTGGAGAAGGGTACAATCGAATAACTCTACTGCAGAACTTGACTGTTCCGTATTTTATCGACTTCGAAAGAATGAAAGGCAAAGTCCGCCTCGGAACAATCAGACCAATTATAAAGGTAAATAACTAACTGCCATGTGATAATTTGTACGTAACTGTATCATTTCCGCCATTCCTCATCCAACGAATAACTTTCTATTTCTAAAATCGGCTCAACGTGACAAATTCAATGTCTACGTATAATCGATTAAATTCAACCCAGCACTGGACTAGTTGTTATTTTATCGATTCGTAAGAATGAAAAGCAAAAGTAATCTCGGTTACATTTGATTTAAGAACATAAAGATACGTTACTAAGTATCACCAGGCATTATTACTTCACCTCTCATGAACCTAATAATAACAATAATAATTATTTCATTCATTGGCCACTAGGGCCGAATAATAATAGTAATAATAATAATAATAATAATGATGACGATAATAATTTCCACTTTTGTCCCGAGGGCACACATTTGGAACAGGACTGTAGTCGATTTAATTAAAGGTGATAAAATAATTACCTGACTGCAAATTATTTTATCACTTCCATCCCCGACAGGAAGAAATACAGAATCTTTTAGGAGGGATATAGATATGTATGTATGTATGTATGTATGTGTGTATGTATGTATGTATGTTTGTGTTTGCGTGAGTGTACGTGTATGCATTGCCCTAATTCTTCGAAACGCTTAGTTTAGAATAAGAGCAGTGATGAAGGAAATATTCTCTTTGTGGCCTGTTTGTTTTCTGTGCTCTGTTTTTCATTTTGTCCACGTTTTTTGTGACGTTCTGTACCCAGATATGCATCTATATATACATGTAGATATAGGTATGTACATACATATACGTATATATGCATATACTCACATATTATTTGTATTATGTATATATATATATAT
>NC_068983.1:119347594-119348771 GCF_001194135.2 Octopus bimaculoides | reverse complement strand
AGATCTGGAAGAGAGAGGGGCTTGTCTTGGTTATTGGCTTTCCTGTTTGGATCACCATAACATTATCTCAGTGGGGGTAGACCCTTACTCTTGTGACTTGACACCTTCTGCTTGGGCTCGTAATTTTCTGCTGATCTTTTTCCTCTGTCCAACTGCTCCCAGTAGCTTGCTAACCATTTCTAGTCTACATCTTTATTATCGCAAGATCTGGAAGATCTGGAAGAGAGAGGGGCTTGTCTTGGTTATTGGCTTTCCTGTTCTTTGGCTCTTGAGAATGAGAAGTGATCTTTTCCACTGATTTCGGTGCTAGGATCGGAAGAACCCTGAATACACCAGTTTTTTTTTAGTTCTGTAATTCTTCCCGACAGCTTAATAACATTTAGTATTTCTTTTGGGCAAATAACTCTAGCCAATGAACTGCTGTTGTTGTTGTTATTGTTGTTAATGTTTTTTGTTTGTGTCTGTAAATTTATGCGGTGACTTAATATTGTGTCATTCTTTTTACCTTCCGTAAATTGCGTATTTAATTTTCTGTTTGTACTCTGTTGTTAAGTTCTAAGTTAGGTTTTTTTGGATGTTTCCGACTGCTATAGCACAAATTGCCGTATTGAAAAATAGATGTGTATGATATTTATAATATGTCTAAAACAGGCATTTCTGTTTATCTCAGCTCTAGAATAGCTCTATGGTCTTCGAGACTCACTTGGACATTTTTGTTCATTGACATTCCAACCTGTCAAATATAGTTCCTGGTTAACTTGGCATGTACCATCGAATCCTAGAGATAATAACGAACAGAAGCGCAACGACATGTATTCTACGGTTTCTTGAAAATAATCTGTAAATGGAATATTTTTTCTTCAGCCTATTAGCAGGAATCCACCTTTCTACAGAGCGGGGAATTGCACATCTGTCTACAGCAAATAATAATAATAATAATAATAATAATAATAATAATAATAATAATAATAATAATAATAATAATAATAATAATAATAAATGGTATAAACACACGCCAGAAAAGGTCACAGAAAACGAGAAAGCAACCATACTCTGGGATATGCCAATACACACAGATAGAGAAATTAAGGCCAATAGAACAGGTATAGTTGTCAAAGATCATGAAGAAAAAAATGCTTTCTAATTGATGTATCAATACCAGCAGATGACAACGTTT
>NC_068983.1:119345429-119347342 GCF_001194135.2 Octopus bimaculoides | reverse complement strand
CTACTGGGCACTGCACACATCCTACGCAAAACACTTTCAATACAGTAACCATAAGAGCATCACAGCAAACCACAGTACATACCCAAGGCACACAGAGCTGCGCTCGGTAGTGAAGTGAAAGCACGCTATAAAAATAAAACTACTGAACAATAATAATAATAATAATAATAATAATGATGATTTTTATTTAAGAATAAGGCCAGCAATTTTTAAAAGACGGATTACTCGATATTATTCGATCGCAGTACTTCACTAATACTTTATTTTATCGACCTTCGAGGAATGAGTGGCAAAGTTAATCTCAGCAGGATTTAAATTCAGAATGTAAAAGGCAAAGTTCAAATCCCACCGAGACTAACTTTGCCTTTCATTTTTTCGGGGTCTATAAAATAAAATACCCATAGAGAATTGGGGCAATAGTATCGACTAATCCATTCTCCACAAAATTTCCGACCTTTTGCTTACGCCAGCGACAGCAACAACATTATTTTCCACTCACAATATTTTTTATTTTCTACGAAGGGATCATTCGTATATACATAAAATAAAACGTTATGTATGGAGTAGGTTGAGGTTACAAACATGTAACTATGGATAAAACAAAGTTCTACAAAAGTAGAGGAAGGATTAAAAACATTACACTAAATGTATGGGTAAAAAATTTGATATAATAATTTTATAATGTATAGTTTGTTGAATATGGAAAACAAATATGTTAAACCACCCAAACACAAGAGAACCCTTTAGTCAAGTTGTGCCAAAGACCCGGACAACACTGCTCGTTTGCTACTTGTGTTGGATGCAAATGCATTGAAGACTGAAGCTTGTTGATCTTGTTGCTTCCTTGGATTCTCTTTGCAGCTCTCTACTACTTTCTTCTCGCCTTCGTTTTTCTAGCTTCTCCAATTCTATTGCGCAAAAGGCACTCAAGTGGTTTTTACTACATGTATAATAACTAAGCCGTTTGCCCTACACAATCGGATTTATGCTCTTTGTCTCGACGCTCTCAACTCAGCACAACTCCGATGGCTTTCGACAGCTTAATAACATTTCCGGTGGCTTGGAAATCCATTCTTACTCCTCCCGATCACGTTTTGCATCTCGTTTACTTCTGTGTTGACGACTTACTCATAAGTGACGACCAGCCACTGTTAAACATCATCGCTAATACCCATGAAGGTTACCTTCCCTATTTCTCTGCTCAAATAATGAGGCACAAGATTATGGACAGCGGTCTATATATTTCAGCTTGTGTTTTGACGTAGATCCTAAAAACACAACAGACAGTCCCTTTCAATCGAGAAAATTTCTCCGGATATCTCGTGCTATTTTCTTCTGACCGTTGTTTGGTTGTGAAGTAGAAACATCCACCGTACTTCTGTAAGCACAGTGGTATTGATCTCTCTTTGCTCTCCATTGGATTAAACATTGGGAGAAAAGAACCACTGACAGGTGTTACAGAATTCTTTCAGTTAATTCTTTTTTCAGGAAGTTTTGTCCATGTAACAACAAAAGCAAAACTGGTTCCTTTAATATTCGTGTTATCTGTTATCTTTTCTTGTTACAGTTATTAGACTGCGGCCATGTTGCAGTATCGCATTGAAGAAATTTTAGTCTAGTGATTTGATCTCAGTATTTATTTTTGAACCTGGTACTATCTATCTCTTTTGCCGAACAGCTAAGTTACGGGACGTTCGTCTTTAAGTTCTGAGTTCAAATTCCGCCGAGGTTGACTTTGCTTTCATTCTTTCGGAGTCGATAAAAAAAAGTACAGTTGAACACTGGGGTTGGCGTAATTGACTTAGCCCTTCTCTAGAACTTGCTGGCCTCGTGCCAAAATTTTAAACCATTATTATTATCATGTTTTATTTTTCTTCTTTCTTCAAATTTTCTTCCATTTCTCGCCGAGTGTT
>NC_068983.1:119337668-119345329 GCF_001194135.2 Octopus bimaculoides | reverse complement strand
TTATTATTATTATTATTATTATTATTATTAATAATGTTGTTGTTGTTGTTAGTAAGCTGGATGAGCTGTTAGAGCTTCGGAAAAAAGGCTAGCCTTATTTATTTCGACTCTTTATGTTCTGAGTTAAATTTTCGGCGAAATCAACTTTGCTTTTTATCCAACATGTCTGATGATGGATGTGTCTGAGAAAAAGGAAACCCGAAACACGAAACTGAATCAATTGTAGCCATAGAGGAATAAGCCATTACAATGAATTTGATAAAGACGAAGACTGTTAAAACTCAGTTAAACTGCAAATATAGAATGTGCGGAAAAGATGATGAGAAATTATCTATCTTCTGAGCAGTATGCTGACGTAAAAAGCGCATAAGCGCTGGCCTAAATGTCTCGATAAAAGAGTGGACTGAGATGCTAGTTAAGCCTGTAAACTTGAAGTGAGAGAAAAGTAGTGCAAACACGATTCAGAGGGTGAATAATAATTACAGGAATTTATGTGATTTCTGCATAGAAACTGATCGTACCTTTAAAGTAAGAAAAACCAGATATAATATTGGAGTGAAGAAAAATAAAAATATGTAAGATTATTGACTTTGCATTCTTATAAGAATTTGTATTCTCTAGGAAATTGAGAAAATTGTACAATATTAGATCCTGGCTTCAGAAATAGAAAGATTGGAGAATACAAGTGAGAAAATTGTTCCTGTAGTAATTAGCACACAATACTCAAAATGCTATTTAGGAAGGTAATGGAACTGAGACGTATTATCATCTTGCACAAAAGGACATCTGTTTTGCAATAATAAAAAATCTTGAAATTTGAGGCGATTTGTTGTCACTGAACCTCAGAGTAATATTTTTGTTAATTAAGCTAGCAAGCAGTAGCTTTTGCTCAATAACAATCAAGAAGTGCCTGAAATGATAGAACGCTAAAAACTATAGATCCTCGCTAAATTGCAAAGAATTCGTCGGTCAGCATGAATAACGCCATCAACTCTTTGAAGTAAACAAACAGGTCGGCTCCAACCCAAAACGATTTTATCAAGAATTTGGTAGAAATAAAATAGGAGTCAAAGTAGCGCCAGCAGCAGGAAAAGAAGAATTTTGTTGGGGAGTATAGAAGCGAAGATATTCCCCTTGGAAAAGATTGGTAAAAACAACGAACACTGCATCTGAAAAATCATGCATGGCCATAACAACGGAAAAAGAAATCCAGATATTGCAAAAACAAACAATTGTAAAGCACTAGGACATGATTAGATTGCTAGCTTCTGGTTAGACTATTTAACATGGACACCCAAGGAGCTGGCAGAGAAGTTTAATGAGATACTGACGGAGTTGTAGACAACACCTGACTGGCTCACCAGAGAGAATCTTAATCCCCCAAACTAAAGAAACCATAGATACTTAAAACTACAAACTCATAACCTGCCTTCCTACAACCAGTAAAGCCTTAATAGCGATAATATTACAGAGACTAAGCAAACATCTAGAAAAAATTTGTTTAGAGGGAGGCAGATGGGATTCTGTAAAAACTCATCTAGTTGTAAAAATCAATTACTGATGAAAAGATTAAAGCCAAAATCTAAAGGAGAAAGACCTGAACAAAAATTGACTGTCAGATAGCTTTTGACAGTATTCTAAACACATGGATCCTAGAGACACTAGTTATGAATTAGGTAGCGGCAATAAAAATAAAATACATGACACATGTCATGAATAAAGGACGAACAATTTTACAGATACAAACAACTTGGGAGCTTATAAGAAATAGACCGATCCTCATTAGAAGAAGAAATTGGAAGAAATTTCTGCCTGCTGGCATTAGAAACAAATACTACTGTAAGACAAGCAACCAACACTTTTGTATGAATGACCTCAAACTAATAAGCAGCAAGAAACACTACTGCAGATAGTTCATAGATTTACCAAAGAAGTTATAATGAGATTCGGCTTTGCAAAAAGCGCCAAAACGATCTGGAAGAGAAGAAAACTAAGAACGCTAATAATAGAACACTGGTCATGAAACTGGAAAAAGAATTACTTAGGATCCTTGAACTAGATATTGTCTAACACACGCAAATGAAAGAAAAGTTGAGAAGGCGTGCGCACACACACGCACACACACACAACACAGAGAGAGAAAGGAATCAAGAAAATAACGACCGCGTTTAGAATACATCACTCAAAGTCTGATACAGAAATGTGGGAAGGGGACTATGCAGCAAGAAAGCTACTATAAAATATCGAATGTGGGTCTACAAAAGTCTCTAGTACAGAAGGAAACAAAATTACTTTCCATCATCAGGAAAGTCAATGAATATAAAACAAATGTCGGAGTAACAGCTTTTTATGAAGAAAAAGAATAAACGGAAATAGTGTAAAAGCTAAAATTTAAGCTAAAACAAGTGTTTCAGAATGCCATGATAAAGTGATGTTTAGAAAAGCCCCTACATGCCCAATATCAGAAAATAAAAAGAAACTAAACAGAGTGAATGTATACAAGGAAAAGTTGCAACATTAGTTGAGAAGCATGGGATACAAAACAGGCTGAAAAATTCTTGACTGCGGAACAACTCAAGCTTTTCCAGCAGAAACCACGAAAGCATATAGCAGAATATAGTAACTGCAGAATATGTGGAGATAGGGAAGAAAGCACTAGTCATACTGTCTCTGACTCCCAATCTTAGCCAAGAAAAAATGCATTATATCAATAATTGGATATAATGCATAAGTTGGGACATACGTACACTTGAAGTTAAGCCAGCATTATGAAATACTAACAGAAAAGGAAAGCATATGCTAATACACATGTTTGGGATATGCTAATACACATATATAAGGAGATCAAGGTAGATATTGTTGACAAGGATCACCGGAAAAATAAATACTTCCTAATCAATGTATCAGTCCGAACAGATATGCCTTGCAAAGATAAAGCATTTATCAAAATATAAAGATCTGGAAATAAAGATAAATAACATGTGGGGGCTAAAACAGAAATAATCGCTAAAATAGTAGCTGTTTTATGAATGATATCAAAACATGTATTTATTTACATAACCAAACCTCAGACACCCCTTTAGACACTGTAGACATATTATTTACTTTCAAAACAGAACTGTGCTTGATATGCACCGAATGCATATCAATGATAATTAAAATCAACAGCTGTAATAATCCTGTCTACAATAGGCCCAAGGCAAACAATTTTGAGGAGAGGGATAAGTCGATTACATCGATCTCAGTGCTAATCTGGTACTTTTTTTTATCGACCTCGAAAGGGTGAAAGGCAAAGTCGTCATCGGCGGAATTTCAACGCAGAACTTAAAGCCAGAGGAAATACCGTTAAGCATTTTGTCTGAAACGCTAGCAAGTCTGCGAAGCTCGCTGTTTTCAATAATAATGATAATCCTTTCTACTAAAGGCACCAGACCTGAAATTTTGAGGGAGGGGAAAAGCTGATTAGATCAACCCCAGTACCTGACTGTTACTTATTTTGTCGACCTAGAAAGGATGACAAACATAGTGAACCTCGGCAGAATTTGAACTCTGAATGTAAAGACGGACGAAATGCCACTAAGTATATTATCTGGTGTGCTAACGATTTTTCCAGTTCACTGCCTTAATGACAATAATAGAATGGTAATAATTTCTTAATTAATATTTAACGGATTAAAATGGATTGTTATTTGGTTTAGTTCATGGAAATACGTCAATAATTAGACGAACATTGGGATATGATGCTGAAACTTGTCATGTAAATGTTTGAGGAACAGTGAGTGCTATAAATATTTTATAGTTAAATTAGAACGGTAGAAGCTTAAGTTTCATTTTAAAATTCTATCATCGTTTGTTTCCCAAATTATTTTTATTATACTAAACATTTTGTAAACAATATCATTAATGGTCATAGGTTTCGATGTACCAAATACTAATTCCTTACAGGTTCGACGAGGATTGACAAAAGAGTGTCTGTATTGCTTGAGCTGAATGAATAACGATTATTTTCCTATTTACCACAGGGGTGTCACATGAGGGGATCATTGCGAGGACAGTTTATAATAAAGGCTGAAGGAAAGAAAGAGAGAGAGGAGGGTAAAATGAGATAAAAGTATACAAATATACATAGTATACGAACACATCTATGATTCGTGATACAGGAAAACCTCCAGCTTGAGCCATTCAAGTAACTGCACAGATCCAAAATCACCCTGAGTATAAAGGGTATGAGCCCCGCCCAGTTCTACAGGCGCATTCATTCGAAGTTTTTGTCACAGTCACCCGCTTTTGACAAATTTACTGGAGCACTTCTTTCTCCACCATCGCTTTCCTTTCTTAGACAAACCCCAAATGTCAGTGAGGGCTGACCGAAATGAAGGTGCCTTTTCCCAATTCTCTCAGCCTCTTCCACCACTCAACCTCTTTCGCCATAGCCAATAGACAGAGGAATACCACAATTTCACTCAACAAGAATTGAATTGATTTTTGGGTCATGGGAGAAGGTACTTTCCCAAGGTATCATGCTGTGAAATCGAACCAAGAACCATATGAGTGTGAAGTGAACTTGTTGATCACACAGCCATGTTTGCGCCCGTAAACGTTTTTGCTGATGTTTCCGTTGCACTAACAAACACTAACTCTCGAACAAGTTACAATCTGGGTCTCAGGTTTATTTACAAATTCAGAAGTATAATAATTACGTCGTGGGAGAGCCATTTCAGCCAATTAAAATCACACAAAAATGGTTATAGAAAAGTGAATACAATTTAATTTTTAAATGTTGACAATAACTCTTCCAATAACTCAGTGTGATCACTTTCCAAACAACTAAAGTTCCGAAATTTATTAGTATATTTTCTTCAGTAACACACTGAATCAGTGTTAGTATAACTGGGGACGTTTTGATGGGATGGAATAGTTGCTCAGTTGCTTTCTCCAGGCGTTTAGAAGGACCAAAACTATAAGTCAAGAAAACGCTACTCGCTTATAAGGTATCGCTGTTTACAGTGGCGAGCTAGCTGTACTTCATAGTTGACCTTATTAATGAGTTGTTGAACTGAACCAGTGAAAGATTAAACTGTCTTTTCCGAGATCAAAATATGATAATGACAACACTAGGAAAGTACTAAATATTTCCGATAACCACGCATTAAAAGTATCAGCCTTTTAAAAGTTGTGTCTTGTTTTGTCATCCATTTTGTTTTTATTACTATGTATTATTCTTCCGATTTAGAATAACATTTTTCTTCGATTCAATAATTTTTCTTTTTTAACACTACTTTCTACTTTCTCTTATTTTCTCTCTAACATCTTATTTTATTTCGTTTTTTTTTATTAAGTTCCAGCAGGCTAACAACCTAATGAGTTGTGGGACAGGCCTTTATTTCGATTACTAATTATTAATTCAAATATTAAATAGTTCCGAATATAGTAAAGTATCTTTTCTCTGGAGATATCCACGTGATAATGTTTGACAATCGATGAACAGATGGACTTTTCAAAAGAATCACTGGCAATAGTTAATCAGTGTTCTTCATCAATAATGCAGGCCACCTATCTTGGTGAGCATAAATTATTGATTAATTTACGAGACACAGCAACTCGGCTGCTTGCTGTGTTTCTATAAACTTCTGGTGTTCCTCCCTCACCCAACTCAGTCGCTTGGAAATAGCGTCAGTAGCTTTAAGAGACGACTGCTCACTTCACAGGAATTACAAATGTCACATGTTGGAGACACTTCTATTGGCTGCTATTGTGAAGAGAAATATTTTCTTTTTTGAATAGTCTGTAGAATGCAAAACTAGCAACTTGACAGCAGAAATTTCCCGGCATTCAGTAATTTTTAAAGCATTCTTTCAAGAAAAATATTCACTCCCTCCCCACTCATACGACGTGGTTGAGCTCAACACTATAAATAAGCAACTAAACAAACAAACATGTAGACATTTTGAACAAGAATTTGAAAAGCAAAGATTTTGTTTCAGAAGTTCGCTATATATATATATATATATATATATATATATATATATATATATATATATATATATATAAATTGAAGATAAGTTATAGGCTAATTTCTTTTGTATGCTTTCCTTTTTGTTTAATAGAAATACCATTCACGAAAATGTCTTAGAAAAATTCCACCTTTCTACTTAAACTGTGATATGCAGAGAGTGTGTTTCAGTCTTGTGACTGGAAGAGTTCAAATGATTGTTTATAAATCTAACTTCTGATTTGACAACGGTGAAGTACATTTAACTACTTCATGCATTGAATGTTGTAGTGTCATAAATGTGAGTCGATTACTGGATACCTCGTGATCAGTGTCGTTCATTAGTGGGAGGGGCTCAGAAGATGGTGAGTTAGCGGAATCGTTAGTATTTCAGGAAAAATGGTCTAACAGAATTTCTTCTGGCTTTTACGTTCTGATTTCAAATTCCGCCAACGTTATCATTGCCGTTCATTCTTTCGGGGTCGATAAAATAAAGTACCAATCTAGTGGTATCGGGTATCGATTAACATCTCTCCTTAAAACTGCGAGCCTTTTTGCCTAAATTAGAAACCATTAATTCTTTCTACAATAGGCACAAGGGTGGAACTTTGAAGAAAGGAGCTAGTCGATGACATCGACCCCAGTGCTTAACTGGTACTTTATCGACGATGAAAGGATGAAAGGTAAACTCGACGTCGTGGAATTTGAACTCAGAACTTACTGTTGGAAGAAATGCCACTTAGCATTTTGTCTGGTAGGTTTCTGATTCTGCCAGCTCGCTGCCTTATTTCTTAAAATGATAATTGTCCAAGGTGTCTGCAACGCGAATCGATTCTTGAAACCATCAATTAAGAAGATGGGATCAGACCTGTTAATTTCCGGAGAGGCTCCAACGACATTATTGAAGGGAAATAGGCATAGCCGGGGAAAAAATCCAGTTTCCATTTTAAACTCACTGGAATCTTCCCGCTTTTATGTCATTACCCACCACAAATTCAAAATGACATCTTTCATTGAAAATGCCTTTTATTAAACCATAGGGACCAAAAACAGCAGTTTCAGGTTTTCTCTGGATATAAACTGAACATGTCTGATGCTTTACTTTAATGACAAAAAGAGTGAGAGACAAACAAGATGAGGATCTTGTGTGCTCGCACGTGCGTGTGTTATGTAGAAAAATAAAGTCCAGTTCCTTAGTGGCTTTTAAAATCGGTCGTTTAGAAATTTTAATACTTCATTGATGTAGGAAGTTGTTTTCAACCGAATATTTTTCGTTCGTTTGATTATCTTGATGGATCATGCGCTTGATTTTTTTTTACATTGTCGCTAAATATAGATACCATTCTACATTTAGCGACAATATTCCCACTGCTGCTGCTGATGATGGTGTCAGTCATGATTAAGGTCAAAGATATTCCAACTGTGAACTAGTCATCGTCTTTCTTTCTAAGACACGTTATTATTTCAGCAAGATTTAGCTGCTATTTCTAGCAGATCAACAATCCACGTAAAAGCCTACTCGCTGGGTTTTATTGATCAAAGAACATCATCGCAACTGTAGGTTCTTGCTTAAAAGCAGCAATAATGCAAAACATTTGAATTAAAAAGTTTTAACAGAATAGAAAGTGGCATTCCTAAAGTCACGAATCCATTCAATCCCCATTGACCC